>NC_133497.1:900023-1112054 GCF_025370935.1 Choristoneura fumiferana | reverse complement strand
CATTAGCTATAATAGAAGATGATAATTTAAGATCTCAACTCGCAAATGACGATGCCACAACCGTAGTTTTTAAGTATAGAAAAACAATAAAAAAGCTTGTGACTGAAGAAGAAAAAGAAATATTGAGTGAAATAGTTGAAGCGCTGCCCGAAATTGAATCCATAGATCCTGAAAAGTTCAAGGTGAGTTAGATAACTTTTTCTGACCTGTAAGATAGAAGTTTAACTTTAACTGATAGATATTTTGCCTGCCTTGCCTTAATGTAATGTAATGTTGTTTCCTTTCTAGGACATAAGAAAAGAACTTCGCAATGGCTACAAAAATTCCTGGGTATTATATTTTTCAAAAAATGAAGATCGGCTTCTGCTGCATCAAATGAGGATTAAATTTCCAATATTGCATTTTGGTAAGTACAAGTATGCTTTAGTATTGATAATACATACACACATATTATTATTATTACTGTACTGTTTATTATACTGTTATTTGACGCAATGTAATTCAATTACATTGCGTCAAAATTACCTACATTAGGATTAACTTACTCCATTTTGTTTGACTCTCGATGAAAAACACTAGTTTTATGGAGACCAGAATCAATTTATTTGTTCAATGCATGCTCACATTGCCATTTAGTCAAGTGCAAAAATAAGTATCTATTCGAACCACTCAAAAATATGTTACTACGGCCTTATTGCGTCGGAATAAGAGTCTGTGGTACATATTTTTGCAACTTTGATTAAATACATATTTACACAATTGACTGTACAGTCACCTGCATGAATATCTGGCACAGCGGAACTTGCAAAATTATCTGACACGTCCCACCGGCCCTAGAAATAGGGGCTGTTTTACCATCCATTGATTAGTGTTAACTGACGGTTAAATGTGATGCCGTCTCTATTGTTTTGTTGGAATAGACGGAGATGGCATCACGTTTAACCGTCAGTTAACACTTAATTGGTGAAACAGCCCATAGAGTCATAATCAGATATTTATGCATGTTTGTGCTGTGTCTGCTGGTGATGAACTATTATGACATTTCAGGTGAAATCGACTGTGAAAAATGGTTACAACTATGCTTGTCACTTCAAGTTGAAGAAACCCCAGCGTGGGCACTTCTAAAACCGGGAGGTGGCTACCAGAAGGCTCGGCGGCGGGGGACATCAAACATTCCTTAAAATAGCACCTTTAGCCACTAGATTACATTCCCTAGAACCAAATGCCTTACATAACTAAGTGAAGGTTTGTTATGTTCATCACCCAGCTATATACGTCCCACTGCGCTGGGCACAGGCCTCCTCTCAGAATGAGAGGACTTGGGCCGTAGTTCCCTCGCGGGCGTTTGTCCAGGTTTCCTCACGTTTTCCTTCACCCCAAAGCTCGTGGTTTGTTATGTTATATAATTAAAATACGTATATAGTATAAACTTATAAGTAATTGGGCGATAAGCTTTGGTCGGATTTCTCTTTCTTTTTTAAATCTTTTTTTTTTGAGAAGATGCGTATTTTAATCAGCTTTAAAAGTGAACTTAAACTAAATTAATAAAACGATAAAACTAAATCAGGTCTGACCTAGATTAGAACCATAGAAGACCTCCATTTTGCAAGTCCTACGAGTATATACCGCTGAACCATCGCGCTGATGAAAGAGTTATCTAAGGTCCTATTGCATGTGAAATTTACACAACTTGTGGGTTAGCTATAAATCTTCGTAGACGAAGTCGCGGGCAACAGCTAACAATATTACAAATGTGAAAATAACTGTATGTCTGTTGCTATCTGTGGGATCCTGTAATTGGCTCTGTGTTGCTATTCCTTCTACATATATTGTGTTTTAGCTGTTGGTTCTCCTTAAATAAATAAATAAACACTTCACGCTTAAACTGCTGAAGCGATTTAGATGACATTTGTATAGAGATTGATGAATCTGAAAAAACAGGACAGTTTTTCCCGGAAAATTGAAAAGTTCCGGGAGAGTTCCGATAGCAATAAACGTTTTTTTCGCAAATGGAATCGCGGGCTAGTAACTACTGCTTGAGTGGTATTTCAATTTGATTAACTGCAAGCCTTCTTTCACCAGTTGACTTCTTCCGGCTGATGATGTGATGACATTGATGACATTATTATCTAATGGGACAATGTGTAGCTAACTTATTTTTTTACAGATACAGGGCTGTGGGTGGTGTTGGTGGCTCCGTACAAATCTTTGTGGCACCACATTGCTGAAACTTTCACGAGCGCCTCTTTACACTTCCTCAACTCTGATGTTATCAGTGTAAGTGTCTTTAAAAGGAAGGAAAGAGTAATTATATAGTTTTAAAAACTAAAAAACATGCTTTAATAATAAACCTTATAGTAAACTTGTCTGACTGCTCCATCATCAGACCCTGGTTCCATTCTTGGTCAAAGTAGGTACGACTTTTCTAAAAAGCGTTGTTCTGTCTTAAAGTTCCGACTCTGCCTTATTGCGTCATCAACAGGCCCCGAAAACCATTCTTGCCCACACCCTAAATACCCTAATGCTCAACATCCACTGCGAGCCTCCGTACGAACTCAGTTTAACGTACAGTCAGCATCAAAAGAAGCGGATCACTTTTTTTTACTCTGTCGCATTGACAATCTTGCATGGCGTTTAGTACGTGGCTGTAAAACGACAAAGTAGGAAAGTGTATAGCTACTTTTGATGCTGACTGTACAACGATCGGCAGCATAGAAGCACTTCCACCGAATCTCTATGAAGTTGATCGATGTTAGTTAAACTGAGTCTGTGCGGAATTCACTCCGCTAGCGGTGGAATGTGGTCATAGGACTTCTATAATAAGCCAAACACGACTAGGTTACTTTGTTCTGTCTTGGAGTATTACAAAGTCTATCTTCCGGCTCCATCATCAGATCAGTTCCGTGACAGTGGCGATTAATGTGTTATCGTCAGAACTACCAAAACTACAGAGCTCTATCGTGGTCTAGAGAACTGCTTGGTTTTGGGCTAGTTCTACTGTTGAATATTGCCGCATGTTATATTTATATACATTATACATGTATATATATTTATTTTTCGTTCAGTTTGCTATAGTGGCTTGCACGGAAAAAACGTCTCAGTATTGTCGCGAAGTGACATTGAACGTCCAGTCATATTCGTACAAGATGGCGATCTAAAGAGAATGTACGACGGTCGTGCGGACGAAAAGCTAATTGTGACTTCGTTCAACTAAAAGGAGAGCTCAGGTAAGAACCGATGCTTATTTGGGTATTTCTCCGTTTCAACAACTATCAGTTGTATATATATAATTGTACCGCCAGTACAGTCACTAGCACCAATATCTGACACAGTAAAACGTGCATACATACCTACATACCTATGTAATACGACTCTCTTTCTAGGGCCGGTAGGACATGTCAGACATTTTTGCACGCTCCACTTGGTAGAGATATTAATGGAGGTGACTGTTACACTTCCTTACTATATATATACAGGGGCGTCCCACGGCTATGCCACATGGAGGGAAAGTACCTTGAATATTGTAGATGGAACCTTTTGCTGAAAGAAGACATTATTTTAATTTTAAAAAAATTAAACTGCATTTCATAGATTTTAAAATAATTACATGGTTGAACCGGGAATCGAACCGCTACACGAGAAAAATAATTACCCTGTAGCTTTATCATACCGATCGAAAGGCTTCATCATAAGGATTATTTTTTGTTAAATAACATAGTGTCAGAAATAAAAGGAAGACCATGAATTTTAACATTGTATGTGAAATTTTGTTCAGAAAAATGAAAAGCTGACATTGTCGTAAGGACATACAACTGTCATTATCATAAGTACCTCTTACTAATAAATCAGTACCCACTTGAGAAGTACGCATCATTTCCCTATTATATTTAATTGCATGATAAAAATGATAAAGAGATACGTAATTAGTAGGTACCTGATTGTATGCAACAAATCGAGCCGTATCCTGAGCCGAAAGACGCGTAAATTATTTTTGTGTATTATAAAGAAATAATTCAAAAATGTGTTCCATTTTCAAACTTTTATTCTTTTGTTTCTGTGATTTTCATTGTAGGATTACATACATAACCATGGCGTATCAAAATAATTTTGATTTAATGGAAGCATACGTTTTAAACCACAAAAACATAACATTAGCCTTACAATGGCACCGTGAAAGATATCCTGATAGAAATACACCATCTCGATTTATAATGAAACGGTTTGTGGATAATCTGCTAAATTTGGGCCGTTTCGATCATCGCATACCACAACCGCGGCACCAAATCATAAACACTGACGATGAACTCGACATTTTGATATACTTTGAGGCAAATCCTAAAAGTTCAGTGAGAGAAGGTGAAGAAGTGATCGGAATTTCGAAAAGCAAAATACACCGTGTACTGAAAAAATACAAATTCAAAAGTTACGTTGAAGGGCGATTAGTACAAAAATTACTGCCGGGTGATCCTGAAAGACGACTTATTTACTGTCATGAAATCGAGAGGCTCATCCTAGAGGATCCGTATTTTCTAAATAATATTATCTGGTCAGACGAGACAAACTTCAGCAATAATGGTATGTACAACCGTCACAATAATCGCATTTGGTGCAGGGAGAATCCCTTACGTATCCGTGAGACTAATAATCAAGTGCGTTTTTCGTTCAACTGTTGGTGTGGGATTGTAAATAACCGGGTCCTCTTAGTACATTTTTACGAAGGGCATTTGAATACGGAAAGGTATTTAGAAATACTTGAGATTTTAAGATATGAGATAAATAATCTACCGGTTGCAGAACGACATAACCTTACTTTTCAGCAAGATGGGGCTCCGGCTCATAACAGTCACAGAACAGGGGACTATCTCAATGAACACTTTCGTCCCTGGATCGGAACAAATGGACAAATAAGATGGCCGCCGAGATCCCCAGATCTAACCCCGTTAGATTTTTTTTTATGGGGTTATGTAAAAAATTTAGTTTACAAGAACCAGTATGAAAGTATCAACGAGCTACAAACAGAACTTAGACGTATTATTCTAAATATCCACCACAACAAGATCAAAAAATCGACAGAGAGAGAAATAATCAAAAGAGTGCGACTTTGTATTCAACAAGAAGGGACTCATTTCGAGCATTTGATAAATTGATTAATTTTGTATTAAAAATGTTAAAATTCATGGTCTTCCCTTTATTTCTGACACTATGTTATTTAGCAAAAATAATCCTTATGATGAAGCCTTTCGATCGGTATGATAAAGCTACAGGGTAATTATTTTTCTCGTGTAGCGGGTTCGATTCCCGGTCAACCATGTAATTATTTAAAATCTATGAATGCAGTTTAAATTGTTTTTAAAATTAAAATAATGTCTTCTTTCAGCAAAAGGTTCCATCTACAATATTCAAGGTACTTTCCCTCCATGTGGCATAGCCGTGGGACGCCCTGTATAATGTTGATCACATGGTTCCACGGCCTTATTTATTTGAAACACAAATTGTTTCATGGCAACTGCACTGATACTTTTAATTCACATTTCTTGAATAATTAACATTAATTACATTAGGACTTGTGCAAGGTCCGCCCGGATTGCTACCACCATCTTACTCGCTAATCCTGCCGTGAAGCAGCCGTGCTTGCATTGTTGTGTTTCGGCGTGGAGATTAAGACAGCCGGTGAAATTACTGGCACTTGAGGTATCCCATCTAAAGCCTATAGGTTGGCAACGCATCGGCAATACCCCTGGTGTTGCAGATGTTTATGGGCGGTGGTGATCTCTTACCATCACGAGACCCACTTGCTCGTTTACCATCCAGTCGAAAAAAATAATATTTGGGGCTTCGATGAATACAGACGTAAATCAAGTTTGTATTTTTAGAGTCGAATAACTTAAAAAAAAATCTAAAAAACGAAATATGAAACGTAATGGTGGATGAACAATAACAGCGAATAAATGTTTACTTTCTTTCTTTTAGTAATATTTTTCCTTCACCCACCTCATACTCCCTCCTCTCTTCTAAGAAGAGTGCCACCGCCGTCGCCAAATAGCCCGCGAACTCCCTCGTAACGGCCTGCGACTTGACTATGGCGTCATCACTTGTGACGTCATACAGGTCCCGCCATATTTGAAGGGAAGCGTCGCTGCTGCACGACTGGTTGATCAGGTAGTGCACGGCTGCCTGGAATGTCAAAAAAGGGCCGTTCGTATAAAACTTGTATACATCGTGTTATTTTTGATTTACGTTAACTTTAGGCAACATTTGACAGGTCAAATAAAGTTGATTTCTCCAAGACACTCGTTCGTGGCCCAACTCTTACTGCTTAAAAGATAATCAAGAATTATGTCTGATGGAACCAAGATAAATCTTTCTCTTTCTTTCTAATTAAGATAATTAATTAATCGCAGCAAATTTATGACTTTTTTAATGTCCGTACTAATTAATACTAAAAAGGTTTTTAATTCACACACATATTTAGCAAAAGAAGGATTAAATTTTAGTTTTTTTATGTCTCTCTAAATTGTGAAGTCAATGTCCCTTGACAAGATGGTTATTCTACAATTTAACCTTCAACAATAACTGTGAAGTTATTTTAAGTAACTACTTACGAAAAAACTTTTTTTTTATTTGGCCGAAATACTACCAGGTATATTAGTTAACTGAGCGAATTAAAAAAAAAACACAGTGTATAACAACGTATTTTTTAATAATAATAAACGTTTACATAACAGTTAGACTTATTAGTGTCTTACAGATAATCAGAGATTTGTTCGAATAACGAATAAGAATAATCAAATTATTCGTAATTGAGGAAGAAAATTATCGGATGATTATTGTTATTCGAATATTTTTCTCCCGTGATAATTTATTCGCTAATAATTTATATGTAGTTAAAATATTATTTGTATGGACTAACCAAAAAAAAACATAAATATTTTTTATGGATTTATCCGAATAAACTAAGGCCCGATTTTCAAATGTCGAGTGAGTTGCTGGCGGAAAAATCGTCGCGGTTAAAAAATCGTGTTTTTTTTTTTAATAGTTATTTTGATTAAAACTTATTGGAATAAAAAAATATTCGATTAATTATTCGGATAAAAACTTATTCGAATAAATATGTCTACAATAACTAACCTGTCTAACATCGCGCGTCGAATCCAATATGCCGTTTACAACTATGGCTTTCCTTTTAGTGGGGGGCAGTTTGTCGTACAACAAAATGGCCGCCTGTAGTAACCTTTCGCTGTTCGGCAGATTGCTCTCTATACACCACTGTATCTATAAATAAAAAGTTTGCAAATAGTACAGAAAAAAAAATTGAGAATGCCACATGAGGCTGCTTACCACCAGAGATGTGCGAGGTTGTGTTACGAGGGATGTGTTATTCATGAACCAATAGAAACGCTTCATTTACCTTGCCTCGCACAGCACCGCTCTGGTGTAAACAGCTGAGCGGAACGAGGCGATATAAATGAAGTGTTTCTATTTTGTGTGTGTGTTTGTGTTTTGACGACCGGTTGGCCAAGTGGTTAGAGAACCTGACTACAAAGCTTGAGGTCCCAATCACACGAATGACACGAATGTTTGTTCTCGAGTCTTGGGTGTTTAATATGTATTTAAGCACAGAGTACATATATAACAGAGACACCACCTAGTACAAGCAAATGGTATCACCCTAATACTGGCTATTTCAACTGGCTATTTTTCTTTCCTTCGATTTTCCAATAGATGGCACCAGTGAGAACACAAATAACACGATATGTATTGCTATCTAGTGAGACACTATAAGGATACGGTACACTGACAACAACCAACAAGCTCACCAACTGAGTCTAGACGACTAGAGATACGCATGATGTCTCTGTCTTATTTACGTCATTAGAAGAGAATGGCATGTTTCTCTCAAATAGTTTCGACGAATGTGAGCAAGCGGGGCAAGCTCAGCAATCGCATTCCGGTTATTCGCCATCTAGCGTCACAATTGCAAAACACTACGAAAGCCTCATAGCTGAAATGTAGCCACATGTCAACATTCTCAATTTATTATTTTTATGGTGTTTCTTATCTTCAAATTAAGGAGTTGAATTAAGGTTGATGTGAAGTTGTGTTTATAAAATATGCTAGTCTTTATTTATTCACATTTTATAATTTACAAATGTTAATAGTAGTGCCATCTATTGCTGTTTTTTTGTATTAAATATACCTTGTAGGGATTGGTAGGCCATGATTTAAGTATGTTTTATCTATATCAGTATATTTATCCGTTCTAGTATCCATAGTACAAGCTTTGCTTAGTTTGGGACTAGGTCAATTGGTGTCAAGTGTCCCATGATATTTATTTATTATTCAATACACTTACCATATCAGCATTCCCGTGCGTGACTTTGTCCCTCCTGAACTCATTTTCCAACGTCTGCACGTCTACGTATTGCGAGAGATCGCCTGAACAGCTTGTGTTGACGAAGGCCAATATTCTAAGCGCTGTGAGCTTCGCTTTTGTATGTGTAGCTTGAGTGTGTGGCAAAACTTCAATTGATATTATTTTCTAAAAGAAAAAGGATATTGTAGACGCTTGAAATATTCACAGAATATAGTTGTATAATCACTTTAAAAATATATAATAGAATTAAAATTAAATGAAATTTTTAACAAACTTGTTTTTTTTGCCGTTTTTTTGCTAATGTCTAATGTTGTATAGATAATGGTACGGAACCCTTCGTGCGCGAGTGCGATTCGCACTTGGCCGGTATTTTATACAGTTTTACGGGTCCTCACAAAATTAACACATAAAAACTGTATGGAAAATTGGAGTTATTCATTGTCTTCGTCAAAATCAGTGCTCGTTATTCTGATTAAGAACAATCCAGAATTAATTAGGACCGCGTTTCCACCAGAGATGTGCGAGGAAGCGATGCGGGGATCGAGAAATGTGTCATGAATCAATCTTCTTGGTCGTCACACTCTTGGCAGAGTGGTCGTGGTCGTCACCAAGGAGCGGAATTTCTCATAGCAAAAATCAAACGTCAAAGGAATTGAACATAAGTTTTATCGACTATCGATAAATATTTCAGTAATTAATAAAACAGGAAATAGTAGGTTCTTTTAAAATAGCGCTTTTTAAGTAAGTTACAATTAAAAAATATATATATAGCTTGAGCTGCTTTAATGGTACTTTGTGTCTTAAGGGCGGTAAATAAGGAATTACGAACGACAGTCTATTAGAAGCCTGAAATCGAAGACTGAGGGCTTTAATGAGTCGATGTTCGTAATTCTAGTACCGCCCGTGCGACATACAATGTTTTTCATCACATTTGCGAGTACAATTTATATTTATAAAAGAAAAACTAATATTTTAATAAAAAATGGTCGATACCGCTGATTGCGCTCATTAGAGGCAATCCGCAGCATGTGCATGGCGTGCGTGTGCAGCGCGCGCACGGAGCAGCAGCACGCCATGCAGTAACAAACTCATTGACCGACCGCGGGCTTCATGACATGAACATTAGACGGGCAATGACTCATGCGACCGACCACGGGCTTCATGACAAGCACATTAAGGTCGAGGGTTTTATTTGGGGGGTTGCAACCAAGGTAGCCTGCATGTTACGACACTGTTTACGAGCAAGTGTGATGAAAATTAACTTTACATTTAGAGCAGTAAGTAAGGGATGTTTTTTTATCCACTTGTCAATCGTTTTTCTTTTAGGATTAACCATTTTAATAACACGGGAATGACTTAGAAAAACTCAAGCGACATAAATGTCATAATATGTGACGTTGACGCGATTTATTTTATTTTAATATGGAGATGCAAGTCGCTTATCAAAGAGGTCAAATGTTACAGAATAATGTTACAAGGCGATAACAAGAAGAGTCGATTCGATAACATCGATAACTGGAACAGTCGATAAAACTTATGTTCAATCCCTTTGATGTTTGATTTTTTGCTATGAGAAATTCCGCTCCTTGGTCGTCCCATCGGGGGTGGTGGCAAGCTTCACAATCCGTCGCCATTCCTCCCGTACTGCAGCCCTCGAACACTCGTGGATTGGACGTTGAGTGCATTAACTTGGTCCGTCCAACGCACGGGTGACGCCGCGCGCTCGTGCCTTCAACCTTCCCTGACCACAAGCCGTTCCACAGATGTGTCCTCTCGACGTGTGATGGCCAAAGAAAGTGAGAATGCGACATCCGTCGATGGAGGAAAGACGCTGTTGTGATGCCGAGTTCTTGAAGTTCTATCCTCGCTCTGCACAGCTCAAGTGGAAACAGCTCAGCGGAGCGACAAAAGGTAAATAAGCATAGCTATTGTTCATGACAACACATCGGACATCTTTGGAGAGAAACTAACTGTTGCACGCGACACCGTCCGAGTAGAAGTATGAGAAATAGTTTATCTACACCCATATAGTAAATCCTCAATATCGTTCAAAACCATAGGTAATGACCAGCATTACGACATAAGATTCTATTATGAACACTGCTGTATCGTCATGGTGGAGATTTCATACATCATTACAGCACGGGCGCAGGTCGTGGGCAGACGTACCTACCTAGATCTTGTTAATGCAAGTCATTCTCAATGGTTCTTGAACACTGATAGAGGATTAATATATGGACATAGATAAAATATTGTATGCAACTGTACGTAATTAGGCCTTACAACACTCATGTGACCCTATTATAAACCCACACTCGTGTTTTAAGGACCCCTATTACGATACAGTTGCATAAAATACTATTACATCCTATTCTCAGACTTACAGAATATACACAAAAAAAAACATAAAAATCGGTCAAGAGTTTGTTTACAAACATTGTGACACGAGAATTTTATACATATATTAGAAGTCAAATGTAAACCCTCTTTTCCTAAAAGATGTATTGTTCTAACATTGGACTATTAATGAGATTGAATGAATGAATATAAAAATGTATATAAAGATTTACCTCCAAAGCTCTCTTGTCGACATGTTTCGAAACGACTCTATAAATGTTCAGGATGGCTCTGTCGCTCTCCTCGCCGATACACTCCCAAAGCTGGTCTCGAATAGATTTGTCCATAGACACGCGCTCGCGGAATAGACCTGCATAGGGCTCTAATATCTTGAAGCAAGCTAAAAGAAAGAAAATAAATACCAAAAATTTTTTTTGGATATGTGTTATAAATGTAAATTTGTATGTATAAACACCAATCCTGCTCTCTGGTGCTCCTTTAAAAACAGTCACTAAGTTCAAGTATTTGGGTCACTGAGTCACCGATAACCTGAGTGATAATGAGGATATCGAGCGGGAGCGGAGGGCGTTGGCCGTCAGGTGCGACATGCTGGCCCGCAGGTTCGCGCGGTGTACGAGGGACGTAAAAATTACACTTTTCAAGGCTTTTTGTGTCTCCTTTTACTCGTGCGCCCTGTGGGTGAGCTACACGCAGAGGGCGTACAACGCGCTCCGTGTGCAATACAATAACGCGTTCCGGGTGCTGATGGGACTGCCGCGTTGGTGCAGCGCGTCCGGCATGTTCGCATCGGGCCTATTGCTTACCTTAGAAAATCTCTATGTATATACTTGTGTTCTCTGTACTGTTTACTGTATTGGTGTGCAATAAAGAGTTATTGTATTGTATTGTATTGTCATGCGTAAGAGGTGCGCCTCGCTTGAGGCTCGCCTGCGCGCCAGTCCCAACCGCATCATGAACGTGTTTGCGAACCGCTGGGACGGTCCCATGATGGCACGGTGGACATCCTTGCATGTTTAGTGATGAGCTGCCTAAATAATGTTTGACATTTAGAATAAGTATTAGTTTAAGTTTAATTTTGTTTTTTACTAACTGAAATTCGTTCTTATTGTATGCCTACTAACACATGTATATGGACTAATTATGTCTGAAATAAAAAAATATTATTATTATTATTATTATAAATAAATAAATTTATATTTACCTGACCGGCAGCCATTTTTTTTCATATAAACGCAAGACAGACTGTCATAGAAGTTATTCAGTTCTGCAGTTGGCAAATCTTCCCCAAAATGCTTGAACAAACCGCATATGCCTTCCAATATAGCTTTGGTCAGAGTATCCTGATAAATATATTTACTAGTTAACATTGTTTTTAAATAAATTTACTATAATCATCTTAAGAAAAAAAAAAAAAGGAATAAATTTATTCGCCAAATTTCGGCACAGCAAAAAGAAAAAATACAATTAAAATAAGACAACCTTATTACACACTCTTACATAAATGTAATTTACTAAAAATGAAAACTCTGGATTCTTTTACTACAGTAGCAGGCAGTGATATACATACCGATATCCAGCCAAATGGAAAGTTACACGTATACACTTTTGATGCAATCATAACCGGAAGTGCAGAGTCGGCTACAGCTACTAATGATAGGTAAAGGAGACTTTAGTATGTAAGTAACGTGAATCGTTATTGAAGATTATTTGCTTGACATTTTCCACACTTATATTGGCAGTCCTTACTCTCCTGGCCCTACCTATAATGCTAAATGTACGCCGTGAATAAATCCGTGTAATAGTTAATTAAATAAATAAAAATAGAAATAAATATCATGGACACTTGACACAATTCACCTAGTCCCACTAGCAAAGCTTGTACTATGGATACTAGGCAACGGATAAACATACTATATATCATAGATACTAGTTCACGGGAAACATCCAAGACCCGATTCCCTTCGTGTTATTCACACAAATATCTGCCCCGGCGGGATTCGAACCCAGGACCTCAAGCTTCGTAGTCAGGTGCTCTAACCACTTAGCCATCCGATCATCAATAGTATGTATTATGAATCTAATCTACCAGCTCCAAGGGACAGTAAATCTGAGATTTTTAGCTTTGGAACTGTAAATTAATCAAAATGGTTCACTAATTCTAATAGATAAAATCCAAAGAAAAAATAAGACATACTTACCGGTAATGATAATAATGATCCTATAAGGATTCCGTATTTTGTTTATGCTTAGTTAGTATATTATAGTTCACGTATTTTGTTCAGCATTGAGTTGTCACTGACAATATGTGCTTCGTGAAGGACGTAAGGGCGCGTAAAGTAGATATAAATTCATCATTTAAACTCTTCATTTTAATTTATTCATCAAAAATTAATTCACCGGACTGAACTTATGGACATTACTTTGGCGGGGTTTCATGACAGGCGCGAACGGGTAACCATGATTGGTTCGTGCTACGTGCACGGTCCGAATTGGATTCAAGAATTTATTTCTTTTTTTTCATAACTTTAGACGGAATAAAAAAGAAAAAAAAAATAAACGTTCTCTTTTCTGTCGCGATTAATCTGTATTATCTTATCAGTAAATATTCTCTTTTCTGTCGCGATTAATCTGTATTATCTTATCAGTAAATATTCGTTGGTTGCATCAAACGTTTTCTTATTTGTTCAAAGACTAACTATAACGATTAGACCGAAACATAGTGGACATAAATTCAATTTAACACGTTAGTTATGCGGGTCATTATCATTTAATTGTGTGAGAATCACTATGTTTCACGTCAAGAGGCACTTTCCGAGCACGTGCATTGTAAACATATTATTAAGATTGATTTGTGGAGTCTTTTTGTATTTTTTATTTCAACTCCAAATTTCGTTACTTTTACGGTCATCCCGTAAAATCCATATCGAAAATACAAACTGAAATACAGCAGCAACATAAACAACATAGATGAAGGGCTACACCATAGATGTCGCTAGTGTCGCTGCTTAAGTGACTAAATAAGAAACAAATGAGTTGAGATATGTGGTGCATAGGAGAAATTTCGTGTCTGTACTCCTGTCCAGTGGTGGTGTAGGGGTATGGCACGCGGCACGGAATGCTGAGGACCTGGCTTCCATTCCCAGCGCTGGTCTCTTTTTCTGGTTTTTCTGTGTATCTATATTTCAGTTTGTATTTTCGATAAACATATTATTTAAATTATTTTGCTTAAATCAAAAAAAATCTATGGGTACAAATACTCACAGTGTTTTTGTTGTTCTCCAGCATATTCAAATAAGTCCGCCATATTTTGTTTATGTCGTTGCACATTACAGATGGATGGTGTTCACATATTGCACCTAAAAATTAAAACAATGAGTTTAGTTAAACAGGCTTATGGCATGTCTCATTACGCATTGATAATTCTATGGGACAGGTAATTATGATGTTGTCTCTGTTTATTTGGACAAAATAAAAGGAGAAAGATCTGGCAAATATAATTAATCAGTGAGTGGTGAAAGAGGCTGCGATTTAAGCAAAAGGTTTGATATTTCTCTATTTTTAATTAAGTCCCCTCTGGAAAACTCTTTAAAATCATGGATCTCTATGTTATCTGTGGTTGAAATTCATTGAGCATACATTTTTGTCATAGTCACAAGTTCCTTATTTTATGGAGTATAACAGCTTTTTTTTTCAGAAACTCTGTCACTGTTGGCTCTTGGACAATGGGACAAAATAACAAACAAGAATAACCGGCCAAGAGCGTATCGGACACGCCCAAAATAGGGTTCCGTAACCAATAAAAAATAGGAATCTTCCAAGTTTAGGTATATTTTACACCTTAGGATGCTATTTACTCTTAAACTACTAATAATTCTAAAGCAAACTTAGCCGTTATAGTTTTCCTTGAAAGTTTGATATACTTACTACCATCCTGATTTTTTCCAAATTTTTCCACCCACCGGGTTAGATTTTAGAAGGGGGGATGTTCGATTTTAATGAAAATTTGCACTTTAAAGATGAATATTTCGCAAACAAATCACTGAATCGAAAAATCGTCTTAGCAAACGCTTAATGGTTTTAAAGACCTATCCAACGATATCCCACACAATAGGGTTGGGTGAGAAAAAAAAATCACCCCCACTTTACATCTATGTACCATTTTGTCGGCATAGTTTACATATATATCTGTGCAAAGTTACAGCTTTCTAGCATTGATAGTCCCTTAGCAAAGCCGCGGACGGACAGACAGACAGACAGTCAGACAGACATGGCGAAACTATAAGGGTTCCGTATTGGCTACCGAACCCTAAAAAGTTTGTTGACAAATCCATCACACATACCGACAAGTAAGGCCAGGGGCGTTTTGCACTGCGTAGCCTGCTCCAATGAGGTAATGTGCCGAGAGTAATTCTTGGCCCCGATCTCAGACCTCTTGGTGACGCATATGAGACAGTTGAGAGCATGTTTCCTTAGTTCTGCATCATAGGAGAGCAGACAAAGCTAAAAGGAGAATTGGAGAATTAAATACATACAATAAAACTAGTGTTTACCCACGGCTTTACACACATACATCATTAGGTCCAGCAGCTGAATTGAAATTACGCGATCTTTAAAAATTCCCGTGGGAATTCCCGAAAATGAAATTGTTGTTTTCATTGACGTTAAATTAAAAACACTAATTACTGTGTGTGTAATTACTGGCACTTGAGGTAGCCCATCTTAGGCCTCTAGGTTGGCAACGCATCTGCAATACCCCTGGAGTTGCAGATGTTTATGAGCGGTGGTGATCTCTTACCATCAGGAGACCCACTTGCTCGTTGGCCATCCAGTCAAATTAAAAAAAAACAATCATGATAAAATTTCATGACTCTAAGCCTAGCGGTTGTTGTTTTGAGATTTTATCCCTATCCTGTGGGAATATCGGAATAAAAAGTAGGCTATGTTTTATTCCAGATGTCCAGCTATCTACATACCTAATTTCATGACTCTAAGCCCAGCGGTTATTAGTTTTGAGTTTTTATCCCTATCCCATGGGAATATCAGGATAAATAGTATCCTATGTTAAAACATAAACTAACCTATGTTAAATCCAGGTTATAAACTAACTTTTTGCCTAATTTCATCCAAATCCGTCCAGCCGTTTCAGCGTGAAGAAGTAACAAACATACTCACTCACTCACAAACTTTCACATTTATAATATTAGTAGGATAGGATAGTAGGATTGTTACATTCTTAAGGAAGTTGTCATGAAGCATCCCTACTTCTACCTCTGAACTACATTATAAGCAATTACTTTGCTCACCCGCAACCTTACAATAGCTATGTTTATACAAATATGGACCTCCGCAACACAGGTAAGTAAATGCTGGTAAAAAATATCATAATGCTTACGAACATTAGTAATATCCTCGTAATACTTCTCGGCGTAGCTCCACTCTGCTACAATTTCTGCTAACAGCTTCACAGCATCTCCGAGAGCCTTCAGCCAGACCTCTTCGCCACGCCTCTCTGACACAGTACGGAGCAGGTCCACTGGCTTGTAGAGGAGGGTGTCGATTACCCATTCTGCGGAGAGATTTGTTGAGATGATTAGGGTTCAAATTGAAAAGATAAAATAACCTTTTTTGTTTTGTTTTGATGTGTATTATTTAATTATGACTCTCTTCAACCCAACTGCTTATAGTCTAGCGACTGATTGCAGGATTAAGCATTAGAAAAAATATATATTTAATTATGAAATTTTATTTAACTGCCAATATTAGTGTAAGCTGAAGGGCTCATCATACAAGGCCAGAAATAAGGTACTAGTATGAATTTAAATCTGATATGGACATGTAGTTGGAATTCGATGCAAATACACAAACATTCAGCAAAAATAAAGATATTATATGAAATAGGTACATTGCGTCGGCCTAATTTGTTAACCTGCTAAGTCCACTTTTGGGCGGAAATTACTTTTCATACTTGTCTGGGCCCGCGTGGGAACTATGGCCCAAGCCCTCTTGTTCTGAGAGGAGGCCTGTGCCCAGCAGTGGGACATATATAGGCTGAGATGATGATGATGAGATGATGACTTGTCAAAAAGTGCACACCAGTCTCTACCGTTTGGTAAAGGAATAACGGCTATATCAGCATAAAGTAAATTAATTTGTATTATCAGGATTAGAAATAATTATCTTGCCCTTGCGGTGTTTTATATGATAAAGGAGACCATTGAAGATGAAATTGAGCGAGTTATAGAATCCTTAAAGTAATTATTATACTTTTAAATTAATACCTGTTTCAAATGGTGCTAAATCGCTTTTTAACACAGCGCTCGCCGTTTGCAGTAATTTCTCGAAAGCTCTGTAACCAGGCTCTATCCGTTGGCTAACAATTGTCTCCCATCGCTCCATAGCGCTCTAAACTACTCAACTCCGTACGACAGGCAGGTGGTTATTATTTATTATGACTGAGTTTATCGTAACAAAATTGATAAATATTGTCAAACAAGGGCCGGAGGCCGGATGGATAGAGTTCGCGATTTACTTCGCGGAGTTCGCGGCAATTTTTTTTTTTAAAGCTGAAGCTGACTGACAGTGACAGTTCTAGAGGCCGCCCAATCGGTAAGTTTCGTAGTTTTATTTTCTCCTATGCACGTGGCGACTGAACAAATTATCGTTCTTTTTAAAAATCAAATTCAGCCAGCCCAGCCTCTGTTTCTTTCTATTATGAGACAAGTAGAAGAAAAATAAATGTATTCTTTTCCTTTTTATACGAATGATGGTTACTTTTTTAAGTAAGGTTTATTGTTAGAGAATGATAGAATAGCCTGATTCCTTTGCTAATTAGACAATTTGACAGTTAAAAAGCTTACACGTCAGTTAGTTACGTCAGTCAGTTCAGTAGTCTTTGTCATCGTAATTTTGACCACGGAATTTATTCTAAAAACTAACTTCTTAAGTTAAATTATCCAAACTGGCATCAAAACGATTATTGTTCGTGGGCTACCACAGCTTCTCACCCACGGTGTCATATCGAGCCAGCTACAATAGGTTATGTTTTGTACATTCTTATTAGATTCCTTAGCTAGCGCTATTGGAGCTTTTATTTAGTGTAGTCATCACTTATTAACCCATTATATCCTATTAACGTTGTTAAATAAACACCCGAATCAGTTCTTTAGCTTGTGTGCTGTTAATATCCGTTGTTTTTTTGAAGTTTTTCCTTACCAGAGCAGGTAAGTTCTTGTTTGGTATTTTGCTAAAGTAATGAACACATCAGTTGTTATGCGGCTTTTTTGTCCTTGAAACGTACTTCGAATTACTCATTATCTACCTACGCCATGGACAAATGACAGTATGGGTACCACTACACCAAATAGTATTGATTTATTTTATCATGACAACATTTATCAAATCATTCATCATTTTTATTCTTATATGGTATCCTACTAATAACTGATGGCAGATTTTTTTTTGACATTAATAAGTGCTTGTTATAAGCCCAATAAATTGAATAAATATATTTTGACTTTGACTTTGACTTTGAAATATTGTAAGTAAATGGTAATTGGAAATAAATGGAAAAAAATATACATTGTTTCTTTACATTGTATAATTTACATTGTTTCTTTTTTTATTTTATTTGTATGTAATCATTAAACAATCTTACTTGCTGACATATCTTACAAATATGAATACAAGCAAGTTTGTTAATTTCATTATGCCTTCACACTTTGTGCTCAATTTATCATTATGAAATTTAGTATGGAAATATTAAACAAAAATTCCTCTTGTTTAAATTAATTTGGTCACTAGGGCAGCTGTTCTCAAAGTTTTTTGGCAACAGAACCCTATCTCAAAACCACATATTTGTCGGAGCCCTAAAATAAACAAAAACAAGTAATTGAATGGGAGGTTGTACTTTGTCACCTTACAGTACACCTTGAGTTACTTATTTTAACTATATCCAGTCTTTTTGCAAAAACCCCTGCAGAATCATCATGGAGCCTCAGGGTTTGCGGAGCTCACTTTGAGAATGGCTGCTCTAGGGGAAGAATTTTTTGGAAATCCATTTAATACAAGACGAGAGGGATGGTACAATATGAACTTCGATTTTCGAATTTTGTATTAGTCCCTGTATTGATGGGTAGCCATTATTTTAGTCAGTTGTTTTCTTAGCATCTTTCTCTTGCCAAGCTGTGCAGTCGCAATCTAATCAAAATCATTGTGTACATCACGGGCAGTAAGGGGATTACAAACTCTGAATAATTAAAAGCCTAATAGACTTGTTAGTAACCCCCTTTATAAGGCCCTTAATGCACAATGTATGTATTCTTCATATATATTTTTTGTATTGCTTACAATGTTTAGGGGAAAAATAAGTGGGGGAGTAATTGGACTGTATGCGGGATAACTTGAACTTCTTTACTGATCTACAATTGAACTCAAAGTGTCCTATATTACATTATGCTAGCTTATACATTATACTAGAACAGCTCTATGGTACTGAGCGCATTCCAAATCAATCAACACAATCCAGATAAATCATGTGCCAGCCATTTTTAGTTTAGCCTTAAGATTCATTGTGTTGTGTTGTTTTTATCATTATACTTAATCCCCATTTAAATTGTAAAAGTTTTTGACTGGCAACACCTAATGTTTTTTTTTGTGTTGGCAACCCAAAACCTGAATGTATAACTTAACCTTTCAGCTACACATTCCTCGTCCGCATGCACTCCAACATGACGTCCCCGCAGTGCGCCCCGCGGCAGCCGCGTAGCCCCGGCCCCCGCGGCCCCGGGAGCAACCCCGGAACCCCCGGAACCCCGACCCCCGCTGTTTTGAAGCGATACGACGACATTACCAAGTCGCAGGAGGATAAGAGGGAGTATAGGTGAGTGATCTACAATAGCTGGTGGTCTATTAATCAGGATTAGTAAAGACAGTGAGGATTAGTAAGGATTAGTAGTTAGTGAGGATTAGTAAAGATTAGCAAAGACTGAAAATTTGTAAGGACTGTAAGTAATCCTTGGATTAGTAGACAATGAGAATCCGTAAGAATTAGTAGACAGTGAGGATTAATAATGATTAGTAAATACAGTGAGGATTAGTAGACAGTGAGAATCCGTAAGCTCAAAGTCACTCAAAGGGCTATGGAGAGGGCTATGCTCGGGGTTTCTCTGCGGGATAGAATCAGAAATGATGATATCCGCAATAGAACTAAGGTTACCGACATAGCTCGAAGAATTGCGAAACTGAAGTGGCAATGGGCGGGGCACATTGCTCGCAGGACTGATGGCCGATGGGGTCAAAAGGTTCTCGAATGGCGTCCGCGGACCGGTAGACGAGCTGGCGGTAGGCCTCCAACAAGATGGAGCGACGACCTGGTTAAGATCGCGGGATCGCGGTGGATGCGAAAAGCACAAGACCGGTCTGAGTGGAGAGCCTTGGGGGAGGCCTATGTCCAGCAGTGGACGTCTTTCGGCTGACATGATGATGATGATGATGAGAATCCGTAAGAATTAGTAGACAGTGAGGATTAATAATGATTAGTAAATGCAGTGGGGATGCTAATCCACACTTGACTACAAGACAGTGAGGATTAATGAGGATTCGTAGACAAAGGATTAGTAAGGATTAGCAAAGATGGTGAGGATAAGTAAGGATTAGTAAAAACAGTGAGTATTACCTCGGATTAGTAAGTACAGTGAGGCTTACTAAGGATTAGTAGATGATGAGGATTAATAAGGATTAGTAAGTACGGTGGGGATTAGTCAAAATAGTGAGGATTAATAAAATTTTGTAGACAGGACTAGTCAAGACAAAGAGGATTACTAAGGATTAGTAGACAGTGACGATTAGTAAGGTTTAGTCGAGACAGCCGAAGAAGCCGAAGGCCGTGAAGACCAATTGATTGACCAATAAATATTCCCTTATATTATTTTATTCCCTTTAAATATAAATTCCTCTATTGAATGATATCAAAATCTTCCACCAGCAGAACATTCATATAATGAATTACCTATTTTAAGAAACTTCTAATATGGCAGATTATATGTAATGGATTTAAACCCCATTTATAAAGGAATATCCTTTTTTTAGAAATGGCAACTTGATCTAACTTTAATCTTCAAAATAGAGCCTCCCCTTTAATAGAACAAATTATTTTTTTTCATGATCATACATTAGTTATTCTAATTATAATTACTATTTTAGTAGGATATTTAATAATTAGTTTATTTTTTAATTCTTATATTAATCGATTTTTATTAGAAGGACAAATAATTGAATTAATTTGAACAATTTTACCAGCTATCACTTTAATCTTTATTGCTTTACCTTCTTTACGATTACTTTATTTATTAGATGAACTTAATAATCCTTTAATTACCTTAAAATCAATTGGTCATTGATTGATTGGTCATTGGTGAAGCCGTGGTGGCCTAGTGGTTTGACCTATCGCCTCTCAAACAGAGGGTCGTGGGTTCAAACCCCGGCTCGCACCTCTGAGTTTTTCGAAATTCATGTGCGGAATTACATTTGAAATTTACCACGAGCTTTGCGGTGAAGGAAAAACATCGTGAGGAAACCTGCACAAACCTGCGAAGAAATTCAATGGTGCGTGTGAAGTTCCCAATCCGCACTGGGCCCGCGTGGGAACTATGGCCCAAGCCCTCTTGTTCTGAGAGGAGGCCTGTGCCCAGCAGTGGGACGTATATAGGCTGGGATGAGTCGAGACAGGGAGGATTGATAATGATTAGTAAATACAGTAGGGATTAGTCAAGACAGTGAGGATTAATGAAGATTCGTAGACAAAGGATTAGTAAGGATTAGCAAAGATGGTGAGGATAAGCAAGGATTAGTAAAAACAGTTAGTATTACTACGGATTAGTAAGTACAGTGAGGCTTACTAAGGATTAGTAGATGATGAGGATTAATAAGGATTAGTAAGTACGGTGGGGATTAGTCAAAATAGTGAGGATTAATAAAATTTTGTAGACAGGACTAGTCAAGACAAAGAGGATTACTAAGGATTAGTAGACAGTGACGATTAGTAAGGTTTAGTCGAGACAGGGAGGATTGATAATGATTAGTAAATACAGTAGGGATTAGTCAAGACAGTGAGGATTAATGAAGATTCGTAGACAAAGGATTAGTAAGGATTAGCAAAGATGGTGAGGATAAGCAAGGATTAGTAAAAACAGTTAGTATTACTACGGATTAGTAAGTACAGTGAGGCTTACTAAGGATTAGTAGATGATGAGGATTAATAAGGATTAGTAAGTACGGTGAGGATTAGTCAAAATAGTGAGGATTAATAAAATTTAGTAGACAGGACTAGTCAAGACAAAGAGGATTACTAAGGATTAATAGACAGTGACGATTAGTAAGGTTTAGTCGAGACAGGGAGGATTGATAAGGATTAGTAGATTGTGAGGATTAGTAAGGATTAGTAGACAGTGAGGATTAATAATGATTAGTAAATACAGTGGGGATTAGTCAAGTTAGTGAGGATTATTGAGGATTCGTAGACAAAGGATTAGTAAGGATTTGCAAAGACGGTGAGGATAAGTAAGGATTAGTAAAAACAGTGAGTATTACTACGGATTAGTAAGTACAGTGAGGCTTACTAAGGATTAGTAGATGATGAGGATTAATAAGGATTAGTAAGTACAGTGAGGATTAGTCAAGATAGTGAGGATTAATAAGATTTAGTAGACAGGACTAGTCAAGACAAAGAGGATTACTAAGGATTAGTAGACAGTGACGATTAGTCGAGACAGGGAGGATTGATAATGATTAGTAAATACAGTGGGGATTAGTCAAGACAGTGAGGATTAACCAGGATTCGTAGACAAAGGATTAGTAAGGATTAGCAAAGACGGTGAGGATAAGTAAGGATTAGTAAAAACAGTCAGTATTACTACGGATTAGTAAGCACAGTGAGGCTTACTAAGGATTAGTAGCTGATGAGGATTAATAAGGATTAGTAAGTACGGTGAGGATTAGTCAAAATAGTGAGGATTAATAAAATTTAGTAGACAGGACTAGTCAAGACAAAGAGGATTACTAAGGATTAGTAGACAGTGACGATTAGTAAGGTTTAGTCGAGACAGGGAGGATTGATAAGGATTAGTAGACTGTGAGGATTAGTAAGGATTAGTAGACAGTGAGGATTAATAATGATTAGTAAATACAGTGGGGATTAGTCAAGACAGTAAGGATTATTGAGGATTCGTAGACAAAGGATTAGTAAGGATTAGCAAAGACAGTGAGAATAAGTAAGGATTAGTAAAAAAAGTAAGTATTACTACGGATTAGTACAGTGAGGATTAGTCAAGATAGTGAGGATTAATAAGATTTTGTAGACAGGACTAGTCAATACAAAGAGGATTACTAAGGATTAGTAGACAGTGAGGATTAATAATGATTAGTAAATACAGTGGGGATTAGTCAAGACGGTAAGGATTATTGAGGATTCGTAGACAAAGGATTAGTAAGGATTAGCAAAGACGGTGAGAATAAGTAAGGATTAGTAAAAAAAGTAAGTATTACTACGGATTAGTAAGTACAGTGAGGATTAGTCAAGATAGTGAGGATTAATAAGATTTTGTAGACAGGACTAGTCAATACAAAGAGGATTACTAAGGATTAGTAGACAGTGACGATTAGTAAGGTTTAATCGAGACAGGGAGGATTGATAAGGATTAGTAGACTGTGAGGATTAGTAAGGATTAGTAGACAGTGAGGATTAATAATGATTAGTAAATACAGTGGGGATTAGTCAAAACAGTGAGGATTATTGAGGATTCGTAGACAAAGGATTAGTAAGGATTAGCAAAGACGGTGAGGATAAGTAAGGATTAGTAAAAACAGTGAGTATTACTACGGATTAGTAAGTACAGTGAGGCTTACTAAGGATTAGTAGATGATGAGGATTAATAAGGATTAGTAAGTACAGTGAGGATTAGTCAAGATAGTGAGGATTAATAAGATTTAGTAGACAGGACTAGTCAAGACAAAGAGGATTACTAAGGATTAGTAGACAGTGACGATTAGTAATGTTTAGTCGAGACAGGCTGGATTGATAAGGATTAGTAGACTGAGGATTAATAAGTATTAGTCAAGTCAGAGAGGATTAATAATATTAATTAGCAAAGACAGTGAGGATTACTAAGGATTAGTAGGCAGTAGGTATTAATTAGGATTAGTAAAGACAGTGAGGATTACAAAGGATTAGTAAGTACAGTGAGGATTAGTCAAGAGAGTGAGGATTAATAAGATTTTGTAGACAGGACTAGTCAATACAAAGAGGATTACTAAGGATTAGTAGACAGTGACGATTAGTAAGGTTTAATCGAGACAGGGAGGATTGATAAGGATTAGTAGACTGTGAGGATTAGTAAGGATTAGTAGACAGTGAGGATTAATAATGATTAGTAAATACAGTGGGGATTAGTCAAGACAGTGAGGATTAATGAGGATTCGTAGACAAAGGATTAGTAAGGATTAGCAAAGATGGTGAGGATAAGTAAGGATTAGTAAAAACAGTGAGGATTACTACGGATTAGTAAGTACAGTGAGGCTTACTAAGGATTAGTAGATGATGAGGATTAATAAGGATTAGTAAGTACAGTGAGGATTAGTCAAGATAGTGAGGATTAATAAGATTTAGTAGACAGGACTAGTCAAGACAAAGAGGATTACTAAGGATTAGTAGACAGTGACGATTAGTAATGTTTAGTCGAGACAGGCTGGATTGATAAGGATTAGTAGACTGAGGATTAATAAGTATTAGTCAAGTCAGAGAGGATTAATAATATTAATTAGCAAAGACAGTGAGGATTACTAAGGATTAGTAGGCAGTAGGTATTAATTAGGATTAGTAAAGACAGTGAGGATTACAAAGGATTAGTAAGTACAGTGAGGATTACTAAGGATTAGAAACTGATTTGGATTAGTAAGGATTAGTGGACAGTGAGGACTAGTCAAGACAGAGAGGATTACTAAGGATTAGTAGACAGTGAGGATTAGTTAGGATTAGTAGACAGTAAGGATTAATAAGGATTAGTCAAGTCAAGACAGAGATGATTAATAAGGATTAGTAAACAGAGGATTAGTAATGATTAGTGAAGACAGACAGGATTAATAAGGTTTAGTAGACAGTGAGGATTAGTAAGGATTAGCAAAGATTTAAGTAATCCAGGAGACACCAAACTACACGAAAAAGTTGATTAATCCATTTGTTCACAACACAAGACAACAATATTATTGAGTACCTGCATAATAGCCAACACGAAGGTAGACCTGTTTCCTTAGATTGTTCATCATGAGTTGTTTGTTGCAGAGGCCTGGAGCTCTCAAATCGCCTTAAAGTCTTGCTGATCAGCGACCCGACTACTGACAAGTCAGCAGCGGCCTTGGACGTCAATGTTGGTATGTCGTGCCCTTTTTAAGGCTCATTTTCATTGGTCGTTACGGCCCGCATGCGGGGTGAAGCGGGGTGCCGGAGACTTTTGTTTGTAACATGCCATATGTTGCATTCAGGAAGCATTTTCGTAAATCGAATAGCAGCAGGCGAGGACCAATGAAAATGAGCCTTTATACTCCGCAGATTTGATTTAAAACCCATAGAATAGAAAAAACCCCTTTTTTTATACGACTGGATGGAAAACGAGCAAGTGGGTCTCCTGATGGTAAGAGATCACCACGGCCCTTAAATATCTGCAACACCAGGGGTATTGCCAGTAATTTCACCGGCTGTCTTACTCTCCACGCCGAAACACAACAGTGCAAGCACTGCTGCTTCACGGCAGGATTAGCGAGCAAGATGGTGGTAGCAATCCGTGCGGACCTTGCACAAGGTCCTACCACCTGCATACAAAGCTGCTGTTTTTAAAACTAAATACAAAAACATACACACTGTAGTACAAAAAGTAAACACGCCTTTACGCAACTTTTTTTTATTAGGAAATTTATATGTTACTAGCTGTTGCCCGCGACTCCATCCGGGTAGAAGTATGAAATAGTTATTTGTGTCACAAGGGAGCAAAATGGTGTATTTACGGCGAGGGCGTACATTGAATCCAGAATGTAGCGAAGGATTCTACAATAGAATCCTGAGCGTAATGAGGGATTCAAGTGTTAACGCCCAAGATAAAAATAATTTTGCTCCCGAGTCGCTCATACAACTTTTCACAACGAGCATTAAGAAACTTGAAAAAAAACAATTCTATATATTATTAAAGAACAACCAGCATAGAAAATGGCATGGCTTTCCAATTATCAACTTCAAAAAATGGCATTTGCAATAAAACACTTAGAAAAGCCTTGAACAGAAAAGTTGCACTTTGCTGCCTCTCGTCAGGGAGGAAAAGTTACTTTTCTGAAGGAGAGGTGTGAAAAAACATGTTAACAATCATACAGAGAACAAAAAGATACAAAACAGATATAGAGAAACCATATCGTAATACAGGGAGCCGTGTTATGTAATGAAGATAAGGCGCTGACTCAGCATAATGCCGCGGCAAACAAGCCGTAGCGCTGGTATTCTGCCAGTACCTGTACAAAGGCGGACTTATCCCTTTAAGAGATCTCTACCAGTCAACCTTTGAGTGGATGAGAGCAGCAACACGTTAGGGTGCGTTTAAGAGTTAAAATAGTGGAAGCTACTATACAGTGCTTTAAACAATATAATACATAAACTACAATATAAATAAATAAACTACTATATATATGACCATAATACATATAATATATAAGCATATTAAACAAAGGAATGTTCTCAAATATTTAAGGAGAAGGTGTAAGCCACATTCTTCTCAAGCCTTCCCTGAAATATCCCACGGTGGGAGATTGCCTGACGGAGGTCGGTAGCCGATTCCACAGCCTGGCAGATTGCACTGCATTTATAGTTGTCTACAACTGTATCTCGTATAGCTTCTTTGTTTTTTTTTGTCAGGAAAATGAATACAACAAGTTCTTATCGGAGCACGGGGGCTCGTCCAACGCATCGACGTCGTCCGACCACACGACCTACTACTTCGACGTGCTGCCAGACTATCTGGGGAAGTCGCTCGACATGTGAGTATGAGAGAGAAAGAGAGAGAGAGAGAGGAAAACACTGTTGCCTAACAAAAGTATATACATGTGGTACCGGTAGAGCCTTACTATAACCTCTTGCTGGCTGCAGTACGAATGGGCCGGCTCGACCGGGTTAGTACCGCACTCCCACAGAATTCGGCGTGAAATATTAGTATCGTACGGTGAATGGGAGATCCGGAGACCCAACTCCCCTCCCCCTCTAGCCATCCTTATAATGCTGTAGGTGTCCATGGGCGGCAGTGATAGCTTACCATCAGGTGACCCGTATGTTCGTTTTGCAGCTATTTGATAAAAAAAATCTCAGTTATGTGGGTCAATCAACTTTTTTACCGACACTAATCTGTCCGCGACATTTTTCAAACAATTGCAGATTTTTGTAAGTAAACATGTTTTTTCTGTAATTTAATAGATGGTGTACATGAATACGTGCCATCCTACGTAAGTTCAACCCTATTAAAACGTGAAATATCTTGTTGGAAGTACGATTTTTCGGTAACGCCAGAGACAATTTTGGTAACGCAGGAGACGCCCAAAGTGTCGGTAAAATAGTTGATTGGCCCATATATCAAATCTAAGAGCCCCCCCCCCCATACTAGCGTCTTTCGAGCGTTATCGTCGTGCCAGCGTCAACGCTGCGCGGACGTCTCTAGTTTGGGTGACAATGCAAGTAAAGTCGACTAAAAGTACAGTCGGCAAAAAAAGCTGGTATTAAAAATGAAATTTTTGCCAAAAACTTATTTTATTATCTCCCCGTCCCGTTGTTCTATCTGTCTGTAATCAAATCTTGCAAGTTAAATTTGACCGACTTCCAGTAGTCAGATTGACTTGATATTTGGAATACTTATGTAAATCGCGTGACAATACAATAATCTAGTAGTGTCATCCTGGTAGTCTAGCCAGGATCGTCTCCGCAGGACGGAACTCTTCAATGATTTATAGCATCGCCTTGAAATTTGGTACGCAAATGTAGTTTGGGTGCCAATGCAAGTACAGTCACTTCTCAAAAAGGACAATCAGCAAAAAAATCTTGTATTAAAAATTAAATTTTTACCAAAAACTAATTTTATATATTAAATATTCACCACATGCCACTGATATTGAACAGTTTCGCCCAATTCTTCATCGCCCCTCTCTTCACGGAGACAGCAACCGGACGGGAGTTGAGCGCCGTCAACTCGGAACATGAAAAGAACACCAGCTCGGACACTTGGCGGCTGGACCAGCTTAACAAGAGCACGGCGTCTCCGGACCATCCTTACCACAAGTTTGGGACTGGTAAGACATTTTTTTTTTAAATACAAACTGAAATATAGATGCACAGAAAAAACAGAAAAATAAGACCATCACTGGGAATCGAACCCAGGTCCTCGGTAATCCGTACCGCGTGCTATACCGCTACACCACTGATGGTCAACGGTACCGACCGAATTTTCCCTATGCACCTCATATCTCAGCTTGTGTTTCTTACTTAGTCACTTAAGCAGCGACGCTAGCGACATCTATGCCGTAAGCCCTCAAACTTTTTTTTACACAAAACTGACCTATCTCACTTGATGTAAGTGCAGATGAGGCCAAAGGTGTATCTCACTGGTTCAGTAACAGCCTATTCACTCTAGCCTTGAAGAGCCCTAGATTGTATTTATCCGGAAATACAGAAGACGGGAGCGAATTCCATTCCTTAGCAGTTCGAAAGTAGCATTATGAAAGATGAAGCAAACTGCTTCGTGCGAACCATTGGAACACAAATATATAGAGTATCTATTTCTCAAAAAGTTGTCCCGTCATGGAATTAACAAGAAATCAGTTTTGTCAAGAAATTATTAACACTAAAGACGAGATCATAAAACATAAACTGCATAAAACATCCAAAATTTCTTGACGTCAGGATAACGTCGCGAAATCTTGTGAGGAAAAAATCGTAATACGGTATTTGACTATTTTGTATATGTCTTATAAATTAAAACTACACAATGCCTGTTATCGAATAGAAAAACAATTTTTAAGCTACCTTTCCAAATAACAAAGTTATAAAGATTTGAAATTCAAGATTAGACAGAGAAAGACATACTGGCATGTGACGTCACACGCTAGTACCGCCATACTTGCTGCATAGAGAAAAGCGTTTGAAAAAGGCACGGGTATATAGATTTTTCAAAAAATCACTTTAAATCCAATTTTCAACCGATTTAAATTTTCTCTTCGCTAAACACTGTCTGTATATCTATATTTTCATAATAATATTAAGATGTGGCAAAATCAGGAGTTGTCAAATACCGTATTTTGTAACAACATCGAAACTTTCTATTGGATCCAACAACAAAGATTATCTGACTTCTTATAACCTTTACCACAAGGTTTTGTGTATATTTAAACACAATTTTACTTATTTTTGTGTGCGTCAGGTTTTTTTTTAATAAGTGGACCACTGAAAATGGTCAACTTTTTGAGAAATAATCATAAGGGTGAAGACGCTCCTCCTGCCTGGAAGTCCGTTGGTAAAATGGAGATGGACGAATAAGATCATGTAATTCCTGCGCACACTGACCAAAAAATATAAATATACGCTGGCAATGGGCGGGCCACATCGCTCGAAGAACAGATAACCGTTGGGGGAGAAATGTCCTCGAGTGGCGACCACGAACCGGAAGACGAAGCGTTGTCATTCATTGTGGCTCTAAGGGTATTGTATATGCAAATACGAGGTAGTTCTGAAATTACAAACTACCCGTAGATGTCAGTCTGAATAAAGGATTAAACAGTTTACGTGTACTCGGTGTTTCATTGGTATTTTAAGTATCAAAACACTACAAAGGAGATACTACACTTTTTACCCGACTGCCCGAAGGAGGGTTATGTTTTTCGAGCGTATGTATGTATGTGTGTATGTAAGTATGTATGTATGTATGTGGGTATGTATGTCCATTTCTTTGGTCTTCGCTGCAGCCTAAACGGTTGGACGGATTGTAACATTCGAGGTATCATTTGATTGGTCATAACTGTCGGAGTGACATTGGGTATATAATATTTCAATATGGCGTCTGCGAAAAAAAATATGGCGAAGGAATAAAAAAATATATTTTGCATTGTAACAATATGGGAATCATCATCATCATCATCAGCCCGAAGACGTCCACTGCTGGACAAAGGCCTCCCCCTTAGAACGCCACAATGAACGACAACTCGCCACTTGCATCCACCGGTTTCCCGCTACTCTCACGATGTCGAGATATGGGAGATATGGGAATCAAATGAAGGCTAATAACGAGCCCATTCTAAATATAATGGGTTATAATACTTTTAATCTACTACTTTCACATAAATATCAAAAAAGTATAAAATAAAAAACATTAAATTTAAAAAATCAAAAAACCCGACTGCCTTAAAAACTAAAAGGAAGAAAATAAATCTTGTGGTCTAGAACTCTGTCAAGAAGCTCATTTAAGGTTCAACAGTCGGGACCCATTCAAATCGTTACCAGCTCAAAAAATCTTGGCAATGTGTCCCGACTGTTGAACCTGACCACAAGACCACAAGATTTGTTCTAGACCACAAGATTTATTTTCTTCCTTTTAGTTTTTAAGGCAGTCGGGTTTTTGTTTTTTTTTTCAGCAGTGGACGTCTTCTGGCTGATGATGATGACTATGATAATGATGATGATGATGATGGTAAAAAAATGTTTTTGCAGGTGGTAGGACCTTGTGCAAGGTCCGCCCGGATTGCTACCACCATCTTGCTCGCTAATCCTGCCGTGAAGCAGCAGTGCTTGCACTGTTGTGTTTCGGCGTGGAGAGTAAGACAGCCGGTGAAATTACTGGCACTTGAGGTATCCCATCTTAGGCCTCTAGGTTGGCAACGCATCTGCAATACCCCTGGTGTTGCAGATGTTTATGGGCGGTGGTGATCTCTTACCATCAGGAGACCCACTTGCTCGTTTGCCATCCAGTCGAATAAAAAAAAAAAAAAATGTTTGTCACACAGGTAATCGAGAGACCTTGGAAACTATCCCGAAGGAGAAAGGCATCGACGTGCGCAAGGAGCTCTTGAAATTCCACGACAAATGGTACTCCGCCAATATCATGGCTCTCGTCGTTACTGGGAAAGGTAATAATTAGATAATGAACAGACAGACAGACACACACGCGAGTGACCTAATATAAAGCAACGGTTCTTAAGCTTTTTGGCCGGCAACCCTATGTGTATCGCTCTTAAGCGATAAGGCCGCCTATTGCTTACCTTGTAATTTTCTCTGTGTACCTGTTCTCTGTATCGCTTACTATTTCTGGTGTACAATAAAGAGTAATTGTATTGTATTATATTGTATATTTGATGAACTAAAACGATTACTTTGCTTACCTATACAACATCTATCAATACAACATTAAGACATCAGCAAAAAAAACGGAAAAAAACAAGTTTGTTGTATGGGAGCCCCCCTTAAATATTTATTTTATTTTAAGTTAATTATTTATCTTTAAAGTGAATATACGACTTAATATCTATGAATATTTCAAGCGTCTACCTATTGCTGTTATTAATTTCGAGCAAAAAAATCCACGTTTATTGTATGGGAGCCCCCCTCAAATATTTATTTTATTCTGTTTTTAGTATTTGTTGTTATAACGGCAACAGAAATACATAATCTGTGAAAATTTCAACTGTCTAGCTACCACGGTTCATGAGATACAGCCTGGTGACAGACGGACAGACGGATGGACAGCGGAGTCTTAGTAATAGGGTTCCGTTTTTACCCTTTGGGTACGGAACCCTAAAAAGCGTCGTACGGCTGATATGTTGATGTAGATGACCTTTTTTTCAGAATCCCTAGACGAGCTAGAAGCTATGGTGGTGCCCCTCTTCTCAGCAGTGGAGGACACCTCCGTGGTGGCGCCATCTTGGCAGGAGCATCCCTTTCCGCCATCTCTACGCCGCAAGCGCGCCTACTGCCTACCGGTCAAAGACTTGAGGTCGCTCTCTATTGACTTCCCAATACCTGATACTAGGAAACACTATAAAAGCGGGGTGAGTAACTAAGATAATAAACTGACAGATTAATTCAGTTCAAGTGACTAATATATAGAACTTTCAGATGTGTGGTATTTAACGGATTACTCTAAGGCTTTTGACAAAATATTTTATTCGTTATTATTAAAGCAAATAGAGTATTTCCGTACATATTGAGATTAATGCGATAGATCACTTCCTACTTAAGGGATAGAACTCAGGCAGTGACTGTTACGGGCCATACATTGAGTTTCGTCCCAAAAACTTGCGGTGTTCCTCAGGGGTCACACTTAGGTCCGTTATTATTTTATATTTGTATTAATGATGTTAAATCTGTTTTTTTTTTCTGAAAAATGATTAAGTATGTACTTAAATACATATTAAACATCCAAGACCCGAGAGCAATTATTCGTATTATTCATACAAATATCTGCCCCGGCCGGGAATTGAATCCGGGACCTCAAGCTTCGTAGTCAGGTTCGCTAACCACTTGGGTATCCGGTCGTCAACGTGATTTAACTGATGATGTAGTTACTGTGTGCTTTGCCCGTAGCCAGGCCACTACCTGTCGCACCTGCTGGGCCACGAGGGTCCCGGCAGCCTGCTGTCCGAGCTGAAGGCCAGGGGATGGTGTAACAGGTTAGTTCAAAGTCAAAATATCTTTAAATTTAGGCTATAACAAGCATTTATGAATGTCAAAAAAAACTACCACCGGTTCGGAAAAACCTCTGTTGAGAAGAATCCGGCAAGAAACTCGACGAGGTATATTTTTTTAAACATATTCTTATCTTATTATTCTCAATTGATATTGTAAAGACTTGTAATAATTCTGTGTTATAATTGACTCTCTCTCTCTCTCCTCTCTCTCTCTCTCTCTCTTTTAGGGTTCACCACTCATTGATAAATTTTATTTGACGGATAAATGTGATGCCGTCTCCGTCTATTTGAACAAAACAAACAGAGACGGCATCTCAGATATCTGTTACATACAATTAATGGTGAAACAGATGTTAAAATGAAATCGCTCTTGGTCAGTTTTTCAAATATATTTTTTTAAACGCTGCAGCCTTGTGGGTGGCACACGCATCGGCGCGCGAGGTTTCGGCTTCTTCGGCGTGCAGGTGGATCTGACCGAAAATGGCGTCGAGCACATCGACGATATCGTCGTCCTTGTCTTCCAGGTACCGAGGCTTTTTAATATTTCACTTGACTGATATCCTACTATAATAATAGGTGTTCATTCGAGTCTTCCAACCGCCTTATTCATCTGGTCACGTTTTTTACGAATGGCTGTAGATTTTGATATCGTTTTTACGATTATTTGTTAGAGTTCCTCTGTTCCTACCAGATAACTATAAAACTGTATCAGAATATTCATCCATTTTTACAGAAAAGTGTCTAGAAAAATAAGACGGTTGAAAGGCTCGCATAATCGCCGTAATTTTAAAATTGCGAAATTTTCTGAGTATGTGTCTGTATGTCTATGTGTGTTTCTTACTCCTACATCTATACTTAGTTTTTTTAGCGTTAAAAAAAGGGTAAACAATCTTGACCAGTCTTTTTATTGAAAAACGTTTAATTATTAATCCGTAGCCCTTCTTCACAACATACATGACGATGTTTTATGTTCTAAGTTGGTTCGGTTAGGCCTTTTTTTTTAAATGTTCACTTTTGATTTGTTTCCAGTATATAGCGATGCTCCGGGCGACCAAGCCCCAGCGCTGGGTGTGGGAGGAGCAGCGCGACCTCATGGCGATGGAGTTCAGGTTCAAAGACGCGCAGGAGCCCAGGAGCCTGGTCACTTCGCACGTCAGCTTGGTGCAGGTAACAAAAACCGCCCATTACGAAAAAAATCAAGTCATATTACACAATTAAAACACTTACTACAGTCTTAAAATCTATTACCAGTAAGAGAGCGTATCTTCACGGCACTTACGTCCTTTTGTTGAGAAGCGCAGTTTTTCGGCAATAACTCAAAAACGGTATATCCGATCATGTTGAAACTAAATTTCGTTGAAAGTATTTATTAAGCGTTTCCTTTCCATATTTTTTGGACAAACGGTTTACAAGATAGAGGGGGGGACACAAATTTTGCTACTTTGGTAGCGATTATTTCCGGAAATCTTCACTTAATCAAAATAGTTTTTGAGAAACCTTACTACCACGAAAGAGCTGTCGAACTGTGTGCCACACGTTGATGCGAGTTAATTTTTTTTTTCAATTTCTGTTACGTGTACCTACCTATGGAGTGCCCCCATTATAGTCGCAAAGTTTTATTTTGTTTCAGTGTGTTGTTTGTAAATTAGAACGAAACTACTTTTGTATGAAAATGCGATCAGCCATTTGTTTGTATGTCATTGTCGTTTCCTTCAACATTTTTTTAGTGACGTTTTAAATGTATCTAAGTGTGTATGGCGATCCATTACGCAGTACTCATAGTACAAGCATTGCTTAGTTTGGGACTAGGTCTATGAGGGTTATCCGGCAGGTGAAATATCGCTAGATGGCGTTAGTATCGTGAGTTCCGTTTGACATTTGCTTCGCGCTCGTGATTGGTTATAGTACATTGTGTCTTAAGGGCGGTAAATAAGGAATTATGAACGAGAGTCTATTAGAAGCCCGAAGTCGAAGACTGAGGGCTTTAATGAGTCGATGTTCGTAATTCTAGTACCGCCCGTGCGACATACAATGTTTTTCATCACATTTGCGAGTAAAATTTTATATTTGTAAAAGAAAAAATATAATTGTTCCAAATATTGGCGATACCTTAGGCTGTGCTCTTGGCAGCGCCGCCCTCCCCCCCCCCTCCCCTCCCCTCCCCCTCCCCCTCCCGCAACGTGCGTGTGCTCCTGCAGCAGCAGCAGTACGGGCACGGACTCATTTACCGACCGCGGGCTTCATGAAAAGAAAATTTGTGCGCGCAATGACTCATTTACCGACCACGGGTTTCATGACAAGCACATTAAGGTCGAGGGTTTTATTTGGGGGGTTGCAACCAAGGTAGCCTGCATGTTACGACACTGTTTACGAGCAAGTGTGATGAAAAACATTGTATGTCGCACGGGCGGTACTAGAATTACGAACATCGACTCATTAAAGCCCTCAGTCTTCGACTTCGGGCTTCTAATAGACTCTCGTTCGTAATTCCTTACTTACCGCCCTTAAGACACAATGTACTATAAATTAGCCAGTCGCAAGCAAGACTGAAACGTCAAACGAACCTCGCGATACTAACGCCATCTAGCGATATTCCACCTGTCGGAAAACCCTCATTGGTGTCAATGAGGGCTACCGTTTTCGCGCTCACCAGTTGGCGCCACTGTAGACAAATGTCCTGCCTGAAGTATAGTGGTTAGTTTGTTATTACGGGCATGAAAACAAAATTTACATTTAAATCATATTTAATATCTTAAAACCGTACCATAAAAATGTAAAGCATGCCACAGTGTTGCGTAGTCCCGCTTTGTTCGAAAAAAAGGGAGGACAAAGGTTTCCGAAAGACAAAACTGTCCCAAAATACAGACATTCATTGCCCCGTAACGCATATTTGCCATATTTAATTTCAGGTGTTGCATAATATTCACTAAACTATTCTAATTATAAATAAACTGGCGTAGCTCACCCAAAAACAGTGACATTTGACATTTCAGAGACCTCTCGCTACACTAGCGCCTCTAGCGACAAATTCATACGCGATAGTATGAATCCTCCCCCATTGTGCCTTGATATTATTATTATTGTATTGTGTTTAGGAATTTCCTATGGAAGACGTGCTAAGCGCGTACTACTTGCTAACGGAGTGGCGGCCTGAGCTGATCGACGAATTGTTGGATCTGCTAACACCGGAGAACGTGAGGGTCGGGATTGTTGCCAAGTTAGTACACAGATTAAGGTAGAGATTTTGGAGAGAGATTTTAGAGAGAGACTTTGGAAAAGGATTATAAAAAGCGGTATTTTAGAGGGAGACTTTAGATAAGGATTATAAAAGCGGGATTTTAGAGGGAGATTTTAGAAAAGGATTATAAAAAGAGAGATTTTAGAGAGAAAGATTTTAGAAAGGGATTTTAGAGAGAGACTTTAGAAAAAGATTATAAAAAGAGGAATTTAAGAGAGGGATTTTAGAGAGAGGCTTTAGAAAAAGGATTATAAAAACGGGAATTTTAAAGAGAGATTTTAGAAAGGGATTTTAGAGAGAGACTTTAGAAAAAGATTATAAAAAGAGGAATTTAAGAGAGGGATTTTAGAGAGAGACTTTAGAAAAGGATTATAAAAACGGGGATTTTAGAGAGAGACTTTAGAAAAAGATTATAAATATTTATAAAAAGAGGAATTTTAGAGAGAGACTTTTGAAAAGGTATATGAAAAGAGGGATTTTAGATGGGGATCTTAGAGAGAGATTTACACAGGAAGAAACATTAAAAGCAAAATTAAAAATGGCCATAGAATAGTGAAAATTGAGCCCCACTCGGAATAATGATGCGGCAAGCAGCTACTAGCAGAGGAGTTTGAGGATGATTTCTGGTTGAGTTCGAAACGCTTCGGCGTAGTTTGGTGGTGTTAGTTGGGTACGTGTTGTGTGTGCTCTTACAGCGTGCAGGAGCTGTATAAACTTTTTGCATAGACGTACTCTTAGCTGTCGTAAGGACGCGGGTGAGCAAATTTGTTCATAGTTTGTTGATATTTGTTTGCCTGTTACAGATGTTTCGGAGACAAATGCACACAAGTAGAGCCTTGGTACGGCACCAAGTATCTACAAGAGGACATCGACCCGGCCACGATAAAGGTATGACAAATTGTACTAAAACTGTATTTTTTTTTTTTTTTTTTTTATGTAGGGGGAAAACGAGCAGGCGGATCGCCTGATGGTAAGCGATTACCGTCGCCCATGGACACCTGCAACACCAGAAGAGTCACAAGTGCGTTGCCGGCCTTTAAGGTAGGAGTACGCTCTTTTCTTGAAAACTTGAAGGTCATAGCGGTCCGGGAATACCGCGGGCGATAGCTCATTCCAGAGTTTTGCTGTGCGAGGCAGAAAATTTCTGGAAAAACGCACAGTAGAGGACCGCCAACCATCTAAATGGTGAGGATGGAAGTGTTGTCGCGTAGGTCGGTGGCGAAAGGAATACTTTTGTCATTATTGGTCCTGCGTATAACTTTTTTACTATCATAATAGGCTAATGTGCTAGTGCCCTAAACTAATCTATCTATCTATGATACTTTTAAACGAGCAATTCTTGTATATATATTTCGGGGATCTCGGAAACGGCTCCAACGATTTCGATGGAATTTGGTATGTCGGGGTTTTCGGGGATGAAAATCGATCTAGCTTGGTCTTATCTCTGGGAAAATGCTGTTTACCGAGCTTTAGTCCGAGCGGAGCTTGGTCGCCCAGGTACTAATATATAATTAGTCCATTAGTTAAGTAGATTAAAATAGTACATTGTGTCTTAAGGGCGGTAAATAAGGAATTACGAACGAGAGTCTATTAGAAGGCCGAAGTCGAAGATTGAGGGCTTTAATGAGTCGATGTTCGTAATTCTAGTACCGCCCGTGCGACATACAATGTTTTTCATCACATTTGCGAGTAAAATTTTATATTTCTCAAAGAAAAATATAATTGTTCCAAATATTGGCGATACCTTAGGCTGTGCTCTTGGCAGCGCCGCCCTCCCCCTCCCCCTCCCGCAGCATGCGCCGCAACGTGCGTGTGCATGTGGTCCATGTGGTCCTGCAGCAGCGCGCGCAGCAGCAGCAGTACGCGCAATAACTCATTGACCGTCCTTGGGCTTCATGACATGAAAATTAGTACGCGCACTGACACATTTACCGACCTCGGGTTTCATGACAAGCACATTAAGGTCGAGGGTTTTATTTGGGGGGGTTGCAACCAAGGTAGCCTGCATGTTACGACACTGTTTACGAGCAAGTGTGATGAAAAATATATATTGAATACGCATGGTTTCTTTTGTCAATTACAGAAAAAAATATGAACATATGGCTGGTTAAAGTTTGGTGTGACGTCACACCTACGTAAGCTTTTTACTAAGAAGTGTTACCTACTTGTGTTATTGCAAGCTTTTCTTTAGCTTGCCCTGTTTTATTTATTTGTTTGGGCCAAATCTTGGAAGCTAAATTTGACCCACTTCCAGCGGTCCGATTGACATTGAATTTGGCTTACTTATGTAAATTTGGTGACAATACAATAATCTGGTAGTGACATCTCGGTGGTCCTGCCAGGTCGTCTCTGCAGGAGGGAACTCCTCGATGGTTAATAGTACCGACTTGAAATTTGGTACAGATATGCAGTTTAGATGACAATGCAATTACAGTCAACAAAAAGTACAGTCAGCAAAAAAGCTTGTACTAAAATGAATTTTTTAACAGAAACTTATATTTTGTACGGTGATTAATTTTTCATACAGCAATGGAAGAGCGTAGAACCAATTCCAGCTCTCCATCTGCCGCCGCTGAACGAGTTCATACCGGCGCGATTGGAGTTGGAGAAAGGCCTCGACCCGACGTGTGAGGCCGTGGCGCCCGCCATTGTCAAGGTAAATTATGGCATGTCATGGTAACTTTGCCTGCACTAACTTAGTAATTTTACCGACTAACTAATTACAGTAATAATTTATATACACATGTATGGTGAAATTGTCTATGGCGGGTAACTTTGCAAGCTCACGGCAACTTTGCCTAACAACGACAACTTTGCTTACGGAACTACCACACTTTAGTTTCTCAAACTACCACACTTTAGTTTCCCAAACTACCACACTTTAGTTTCCCAAACTACCACACTTTAGTTTCCCAAACTACCACACTTTAGTTTCCCAAACTACCACACTTTAGTTTCCCAAACTACCACACTTTAGTTTCTCAAACTACCACACTTTGGCAACTTCTTGTGGAAACTTCTTAAACTATCACACCATGGCAAGTTTCTTTACGGAAATTTTGTCTTTGGAAACCATCTCATCTTGGCAACTTTGCTTGCGGAAACTGTACAATTTACCACCTGAAACTTCCTTTTCGTTGACTTAGAAGGCATACCCGATCGATTTTTACAATAATTAAGTGTAAAAATTCATGTGTCAACCAATGCAAACTTGTATGATGATACAAATCAGTTTAAAAAGTTTACTCTCTCAGCCAAACGGTTTCTTTTCCTTTGGCGATTTAAAAAAATACAAAAACAAATGAGTAACTAAGATTGGTTTTTTGGAATCTTTTTGTATTTTTTATTTCAATTCCAAATTTTTACTTATTACTTTTTATTTTTACTTTATTTTTTTTTTTTTAATTTTTATTCGTGTCTGTACCGTTGACCAGCAGTGGTGTAGCGGTATAGCACGCGGTATGGAATACCGAGGACCTGGGTTCGATTCCCAGTGCTGGTCTTATTTTTCTGGTTCTTCTGTGCATCTATATTTCAGTTTGTATTTTCAAATGAGTAACTGTCAATTCAGCTGGCACATCCAAATATTTTTTATTTGTACATTATTGTTTTTTTTTCTGTCAACAGGACACTCCTCTGATGAGGTTATGGTTCAAGCAGGACAACGAGTTTAAACTGCCCAAAGCGTTTCTTACCTTCGACTTAGTCAGGTAAAAATATGCAATGGGTCAGTGTATGTTTCACCAACGTTCTGGGGCCCTAGTGAAAAAGGGGTTAATTCTCGGGGCAAAAGTTGAACAGCTGATTTCGACTTAAACCCCTATACCCATAAAATAGAAAATTTCTGTGTAATTTCTGCAGACTTAACCCCTTTTTACCCAACTGCCCGAAGGAGGGTTATGTTTTTCGAGCGTATGTATGTATGTATGTGGATATGTACGTCCATTTCTTTGGTCCTCGCTGCAGCCTAAACGGCTAGACGGATTTTAACACATGAGGTATCGTTGGATTCGTCATAACTGTCGGAGTGACATAGGCTATATAATATTTTAATACGGAGTCTGCGAAAAAAAAAATGCGGAGGAATGAAAAAAAAATATTTTGTATTGTTGTTGCAATATATAATTTATGGGTATCAAATGAAAGCTAATAATTCGCCCATTCTAAATATATATGGGTTATAATACTTTTAATCTACCGTTTTCACATAACGACTGGTCCCGATCCCGGTCCTGGTAACGGTGGGTCCCGACTGTTGAACTTTAAATTAGCTACTTAACAGAGTTCTAGACCACTAGGCTTATTTTCTTCCTTTTAGTTTAGCCAGTCGGGTTTTTTGGTTTTATAAATTTAATGTTTTATTTTTCACTAGAATCCCAGAGTTGTGGTGTGGCCTGTCAAACAGTCTATTGCATCTCTCAGTTTTTCGGAATATATAACGCATTCCTAGATCGAGATTAACTGTCAAACTGACCATTCTTAAGAACCTGACTATGAAGCTTAAGGCCTCGGGTTCGATTCCCGGTCGGGGCAGATATTTGTATGAATAATAAGAATGTTTGTTCTAAGAGTCTTGGATGTTTATTATGTATTTATTTAAAGCCTGACCAGAAATATATGACTACTAGCTTTTGCCCGCGACTTCGTCCGCGTGGAATAGTAACTTTGGAAAGTATTTAATTTATTTAGGGTACCTATTCTGCCAATAATAGCACATAGAAACTTCTACGGTTTACTGAAAATAACCTATTTAATACATTGCTTTATATCTAAACTATTTTTTTTGTTCTTCCATTCTTTGGTAAAACATAAGAATTCTACCCTGCCAACACAAAAAAAGGACTAATTCTTTATAGTGAGCTCTTGACATCTTACGTCCTGTATTGTAAGTTAGGAGGGTAGGATTATAATTAAGACGGCATTCTTACTAAGCATTGCTACACATATTTCCGATAAATATACTTATAGTAAATTTGTTTGGAATTCCTTACGAACTTTCATCCCCATATTTTCAAGTAGGTAGGTATGAAAAATGTCGAAATTTGAAAAGAGCCGGAACAAATATTTTTTTAGGGTTCCGTACCTCAAAAGAAAAAAAATGGAACTCTTATAGGATGACTTTGCTGTCCGTCCGTCCGTCTGTCTGTCAAGACCCTTTATCCCGTAAACGTGCGGAGTATTTATCGAGTTGAAATTAAAACCCTAAAACTCAAAAAAAAGTTATAGGGTACTTCCGGCTGTCCTAGAAACTTGAAATTTTGTATAAAGGCAGCTCTTATAGCAAATTTTATTCCCTTTATAGCAAAATAATGCACGGAACCCTTGATGCGCGAGTTCGAGTCGATTTTAACCGGTTTTTTTGTTCTTATCGAATACCTAAACACAAAGATTCATCGATTTATCTGTGATAATGACGACGTTCCATATAAATTTTCATCCTATTTCATCCCCTCGCAGGTAAAATTTTCAAAAACCCTTGAACAAATATCTATTTATTTTTCAAAGTGCCCAAATGCCAAGTTTCATAAAGAACCATCGATTTATCTTCTACAATGTCGACCTTCATATAAACTTTCACCCCCTATTTCACCCCCACACAGGAAGAATTTAAAAAATGCGCGAAAATCTCTTATCACGTGCCCAAATGCCAAGTTTCATAAAGAACCATCGATTTATCTTCGAAAATGACGATCTTACATATATAAACTTTCGTCCCCTATTTCACCCCCAAACAGGAAGAATTTTAAGAAACGCTCGAACATTTATTATCTCTTAACACGTGCCCAAATACCAAGTTTCATAAAGAAACATCGATTTATCTTCGATAATGACGACCTTCCATATGAGCTTTCATCCCCTATTTCATCCCCTCACAGGTCGAATTTTCAAAAAAGCTAAAACACATACCGACTTATTTCCTATTAAGTGCCTAAATCCAAGTTTCATGGTTTTATTTCCGACAGCGACGAACTTCCACCATATAAACTTTCACCCCCTATTTCAACCCCCTTAAAGCCTTTTTTTCGCGATAAAAGATAGCCTATGTTCTTTCCCATGGTCTATTCTATCTCTGTACCAAATTTCATCCAAATCGGTTCAGCGGTTTTGCGTGAAAGCGTAACAGACAGACAGACAGACAGACAGAGTTACTTTCGCATTTATAATATTATATAGTATATATAGTATGGAAGTATGGATTAAGTGCCTAAATCCAAGTTTCATGGTTTTATTTCCGACAGCGACGAACTTCCACCATATAAACTTTCACCCCCTATTTCAACCCCTTAAAGCCTTTTTTCGCGATAAAAGATAGCCTATGTTCTTTCCCATGGTCTATTCTATCTCTGTACCAAATTTCATCCAAATCGGTTCAGCGGTTTTTGCGTGAAAGCGTAACAGACAGACAGACAGACAGACAGACAGACAGAGTTACTTTCGCATTTATAATATTAGTATGGATTAGCCATGTTGCGGAATTTCATTGGAACTAGTTTCTTACACATATATATTTTTGGTTTACCTTTATGTAAGTACTAGATGAAAACCCGACTTCGCTCGGGTAAAATGTAGACTCATAATAACATGTTTGAAAAATTTTTTTTGACTGTCGTACTTATCGAAAAATCTGACGTATATTCCCAACCTTAATTATTATCACAAACACTTTAACGGCTAACCTACGTGTCGGTATTTCACCAGTAGATATTTCTCCTAAATCTTATTTGCCCAAATAACTATGATGTCAATCAGAAGATGTGAAGAAATTAGACCTAAAGGGCCCCATATACGGTACGATTCGTCGGTACGATCGATCTGATGAAAATAGACCGTGTGTGGGGCCCTTAAGAGGTCACAATGGAGAACGAAATGCAAACCTGTGACACGTGTTGACGTGACACTAACGCCACTTTGATGTAATGACTTTGACATGTTTGCTTCGCAACGCCATTATATACTTAGTAATTTATTCAAGTTTATATTGAAAATACTCGATAATCCGAATTTTCCGCCTACAAGTTGTCGACTCGGATTGACTATTTTTTTACGCTCTTCAATTTGATGTGCATTTCATTCGAGTCTACCGTAGACCGGTACGAAGTTATTAATATAGAAGATGTTTATTCGTTGCCTAGTACCCATGGTAGAAGTTTCGCTTCGTTTGGGACTAGATCAATTGGTGTCAATTGTCCCATGATATTTATTTATTTATTATATTTTGTATCCCTTAGTCCACTGGCCTACCTGGACCCTATAAACTGCAACCTGACATCAGTGTGGGTGCTGCTGTTCCGGGACAGTCTGCAACAGTTCGCTTACGCGGCCGAGCTGGCTGGCCTCCGGTGGAGCATCGGGAACGCCAAGTACGGGATCAGCGTGAGTACAGTGTTAGAGCGGGACAGCTGATAGGGCCTCAGGTACCTACAGGACACGCAGCTACCAGCAGTAAGGGTTACAGCTAGCGCTGGCTACCCTCATAGTAACACTAGCGCTGCCTACCCTCATAGTAACAGAGGGTAGGAGGGGAGGGGGGTTGTGAGGGTAGACAGGGAGGGGTGAGGGTAGGGAGGGTAGTAGGTCTTGATTATCAGTGCCGAGCATGCTTCCAATTCCACGACCCCTCCCCCCAACTAGTAGCACCCGAAAAACTTATTCGTTTTTACAATTTTAAAATTAATAAAATCCAACAGATCACGATAGACGGCTACGATGACAAGCAGCATGTACTACTGGAGAAGATCATAGAGCACATTGTGAACTTCAAGGTGGATCCGCAGCGGTTCGCGATTATGAAGGAGAACCATATCCGTGGGATCAAGAATTTCGACGCTGAACAGCCGTATCAGGTACTACAACAGAAGTAATACAACAAAAAAGCTAACCCAACTAGACTCTGGCCAGCGAAAGTTGTCCACGCATTTTTTACGAAACTTTAATCGGGTATCATGACATGAGATCGTGTGAGCTAACTTTGGGGGCGGCAGACGTGAGCTTGCCTTCGGAATCCAAAAGCTTAATGGTTACTTGACCTGAAATGTAGATTTCAGAATTATTATTATTAGTTTTTTTAATTTATGACAGTGGAAGCAGTCTACACTTCCACTGAACGTAGATAATAGTTAGTGTTTAGTTTTGTAACTAAGGGACCCCATACATCCCTGTATTATTATTATTATTTTTTTGTATTTTTCTTATATCATTGTATACTGTAGTTTTTAAGTATTTTATTTGTAATTATTTTATGTTGAAAAAATGACTTTCTGCCAAGTTTCTTGCGGCGCATTCTTCTTGGCAATGATGGTCTTTCCGAAAGCGCTGGTAGTTTAAAAAATGACGTGTAAAAGTGCCCATTGCGGCCTATTTACTGAATAAATGATCTGGATTTGGAGACTGTCAAAATTGACATATTGTCATTCTAGCCCGGGTTAGATAATTTTGATATTTGAAGATGTATTCAATGCCAATCTGGTCCAAAAATTTACCAAAGGTCATAAAATTTACCAAGGGACTACCTACAAAGTGCATCATCAACTTTCACACATTACTATAATGAATGTTGATGCAGCTTTGAAGTCTCGAGTATAATTTAATATCATTAATTTTTTTAATAAATATCAAAGTATCAACATTGTTTAATCAGTGTACAGCAAGTGTTGTCAGCCTTATTTTTTTTTATTTGCCGCGGTTTCTCGTGGACAGCTTTCGTTGGCCAGGGTCTATCACCATCACCACACAACACCGACTTGTTTCGAACTCGACCTCAGAGCAACACAACCAGCTGCCAGATGTAAGACGGTAGTCACCATGATGGTAAAGCTACTAGTATTATAAATTTGAAAGTTTGTGAGTGAGTGAGTATGTTTGTTACTCCTTTACGCTGGGCTGGACGGATTTGGATGAAATTTGGTATGTAGATAGCTGGGCATCTCGAATAAAACTATCTGGGATAAAATCTCGAAACAACAACCGCTCGCTTAGAATCATGAAATTTGACGTGATTGTTTTTAATGTAACGTCAAACCAACCAAGGCTGAATTTTTTTTTAAATCCCAAAATTTCAATTCAGTTGCTGGATCTAATGATTTACGTGCGCGAAGCCGAAACTAGTGATTCAATAAATACGAATTTTTCCGAGAAAATACGATGGAATAGTACATACTTTATACTATTCGATGTTATTTTTTTATTCTTTCTATCTATTGTATTTTTTGTCTGTATTAAACTTGTGTAAATAAATGATTCTCTCTCTCTCCCTCCCTCTCTCTCTCTCCCTCTCTCTCCCTCTCTCTCCCCCCCTCCCTCTCTCTCTCTCTCTCTCTCTCTCTCTCTCTCTCTCTCTCCTCTCTCTCTCTCTCTCTCTCTCTCTCTCTCTCTCTCTCTCTCGCCCTCTCTCCCTCTCTCCCTCCCCCTCTCGCTCTCGCTCTCCCTCTCCCTCTCCCTCTCTCTCTCCCTCTCCCTCTCTCTCTCTTATTCACCAGATCTGTCCCCCTCTACAACCCTATGCTTTCTGATTTATTTTTATATTTTAGCACGCCGTGTATCAACAAGCCCTATGCCTATCCGACTTGGTATGGACGAGGTGCCAACTCTTGGACGCTGCCGAAAGTAAGTCAACAGCACATCGACAATATGACAACGCAGCGTAGGACGTCCACCAACGAGATGGACGGATGACCTGGTTAAAGCCGCACACTGGATGCAGGTCGCTTCTAATATAACCGAAGCAACTGGAGGTCTATGGGCGAGGCCTCTGTCCAACAGTGGATGTCCTACGGGTGATATAGAACGATTATAATGACAACACGCCCCCTTGTGGGCGCTGGAGGCCTAGAGGGGGGCGGTAAGGTGCGCAGGAAAAATCTTCACCTTTGTGCCTTCATTAGGCCAGACTAATATGTTATTAAGATTTTAAGGTGAAAAAAATAATAATGGGGAGGCGCTACAAAATAACTGATTTTTAAATATTTTGGGAACTTCTGCTCTAAATAGTCTTGAGTAATGCTGTAGGTGTCCATGGGCGGCGGTGATACTTACCATCAGGCGACCCGCCTGCTCGTTTGCCAGCTGTTCGATGAAAAAAGTCAACTTTTTCTTGATTGTTGTTCTGTCTCGTTGTCCAAGAGACAACAGTGAAAGAGTTTCTTAAAAATACTGTTATAATATATGCTATTAATGTGCTTAGGAGATAGTCCATAAAATAATGAGCTTGTGACTGCATCAAAAATGTACGCTCGAAGAATTTTAACCACAGAAAACATAGAAACTCATGCTTTTAAAGAGTTGTCCAGGGGACGTAACCATGGCAACGAGGTACAAGAAAAAGTTGATTGACCCGTCTTGTATAGTACACAGGGTGATTCAGGAGACTTGAGCAGGACCATCTACATCCTCAGTAATTGATAATGGATCATTTCAAAATCATACAAGTAAAACTCCCACACTTTTAATTGCAGAGTGACCATGTACTTAGTAAATAATTTACTACTTTTTTTGCAAACAAAGGACCCTTGATAAGGGACCATTTAACCCCTCTGCGATTTAAGCTGCGTTACCACCAGAGACTTGCGAAGATGCGTTGCTTAATTTACCTATCCTCGCTCCTCTGAGCTGTTTCCACTGGAGCTGTGCGAAATATAAGTAAATGGTGCGTTTCTATTGGTCTAAGACAAAGACATTCCTCGCAACATACCCTCGCACATCTCTGTTACGCTAGCTGTTGCGGGTGCACTGCTTGTCGCAGCCTGCGGGCGGGCGCAGGTACAATCCCATGCACGCGACGCGCGCAGTTAGCGCTGCTCGTACTGTTGTTCAACAGGCGGCCACCCGCTCCGTGCAAACGTCAGCTAGCGTAGACCGGTTTCGGACCGTTCCATCCTTTTCCCAAAACACCCGTAATAACAGTTTCCTAAATCGACCGTATGCCAAAAGAACCGTTTCTCATAGCGTCCGTATGCCAAAAAATATGTTTCTCATTATGCCCGTATTCCCAAAAGACCCGTTTCTCATAGCGTCCGTATACCATAAAACCCGTTTCTCATAGCGTCCGTATACCAAAAGACCCCGTTTCTCGTAGTATCCGTATGCTAAAAGATCTGTTTCTCATTATGCCCGTATTTCCAAAAGACCCGTTTCTCATAGCGTCCGTATACCAAAGACCCCGTTTCTCGTAGTATCCGTATGCTAAAAGATCTGTTTCTCATTATGCCCGTATTTCCAAAAGACCCGTTTCTCATAGCGTCCGTATACCATAAAACCCGTTTCTCGTAGTGTCCATATGCCATTAACTCCGTTTCTTATTTTCCGTATTGTAAAGAGGTTTCACAAATACACATAGGTACCTACGTCTTAACAACGGGTGTATTGAGAAACGGATATAAAGTCAAACGTATCTTTTGGGAGATGCACATTTTGAGGAACGGATTGTTTAGGAAAAGTTAGTGACGGAAACGGATGTTTTGGGAAACGGACAGAACGTTCCGAAATCCGTAGACCCTGACGGATATTTTTGTAACGTGTGTATGTCCGTGCAGCGATAACGCCAGAGATGTTGAACGAGTTCGCTAGCCGCTTCATCAGGAAAGTCCACGTCGAGGGCCTCATGTTCGGGAACCTGACAAGGGAGCGGGCCCTGAAGATAGCAGACACTGTGGAGAACAAGTGAGTGGGGGTCATCATATTATCATGCCCCATTACAGCCGAGAAACTGTTTTTCAGATTTTTTAGGGTTCCCAAGCCAAAATGGCAAAAACGGAACCCTTATAGTTTTGTCAAGTCCGTCTGTCTGTCTGTCCGTATGTCACAGGCATTTACTCGAAAACTACAAGATGTATATCAATGAAATTTGGAGTACAGATGTCTTCTCAAAGCCGCTATTTAGTTTTGTAGTTAAATTACAAAAATAAATATTTATAGGGGGGACACTCCATACACGTAACAGAAATTGAAAAAATATTTTTTAACTCGCATCAACGTGTGGCACATAGTTCGACAGCTCTTTTGAAAAGATAGTAAGGTTTCTCAAAAACTTTTTTGATTAAGTGAAGATTTCCGGAAATAATCGCTCCCAAAGTAGCAAAAAAAATATGGAAAGGTAACGCTTAATAAATACTTTCAATGAAATTTGGTTTCAACATGATCGGATATACCGTTTTTGAGTTATTGCCGAAAAACTGCGCTTCTCAACAAAAGGACGTAAGTGCCGTGAAGATACGCTCTTTTTCAGGTAATAGATTTTAAGACTGTAGTAAGTGTTTTAATTGTGTTATAACGCACATAATATTACTTGATTTTTTTCGTAATGGCTACGGAGCCCTATCTTGGGCGTGTCCGACACGGTCTTGGCCGGTTTTTTTTAAATGACAATTAATTGTGGTTCGCGAAAAGATGATTCACGCGCGCTCAGGATAGTTGCAAGATTGTTTCGAGCCGGCCGGAAAGGGATACAGTCCATCCTCCCGCTCGAGTCACGTAGGGCTAATTTATTGGATCAGGCGTTACTTTGACGGCCGGATGGCTAAGTGGTTAGAGAACCTGACTACGAAGCTTGAGGTCCCGGGTTCGATTCCCGGCCGGGGCAGATATTTGTATGAATAATAAGTATGTATTTATCTATATAAGTATGTTTATCTGCCTAGTGTCCATGATACAAGCTTTGCTTAGTTTGGGATTAAGTCAATGAGGGCTATCGTTTTTTGTCTCACTAGATGGCGCACTGTTGCGTGAGGTTTTTAAGTATGGCTTTCAAAGTCTGTTATTACGGGCGTGAAAACAAAGTTTAGATTAAAATCATGTTTAATACACCTTAAAACCGTACCATAAAAATATCGAGCATGCCACAGTGTTGCATAGTCCCCATTTTGCTCGGAAAAAAGAAAGACAAAACTGTCTCAAAACACAGACATTCATTGCCCCGGAACGCATATTTGCCATAATTAATTTCAGATATTGCAAAATATTCACAAAATTATTCTAATTATAAATAAACCCGCGTAGCTCACCCAAAAACTATGAGATTTGACATTTCGGAGACCTCACGCTACACTAGCGCCTCTAGCGGCGAATTCATACGCGATAGCCCTCATTGGTGTCAAGTGTCCCATGATATTTATTTATAAGCGGATGTTCATATCAATGAACTGAAACAATTACTTTGCCCACCCGCGACCTTATGATAGCTGGGCCAATTAACTTTTTAGTGTTGTTATTCTGCCCCGTCACTCAGGAGACATCTGTGATATTTTTGTTTTATTCAACTGGATGGCATACGAGCAAGTGGGTCTCCTGATGGTTAGAGATCACCACCGCCCATAAACATCTGCAACACCAGGGGTATGCAGCGTTGCCAACCTAGAAGCCTAAGATGGGATACCTCAAGTGCCAGTAATTTCACCGGCTGTCTTACTCTCCACTCCGAAACACAACAGTGCAAGCACTGCTGCTTCACAGCAGGATTAGCGAGCAAGATGGTGGTAGCAATCCGGGAGGACCTTGCACAAGGTCCTACCACCTGCAAATACACTTTGTTAGAAAAATATTTGCAGTATTAGCATGCTTGGGAGAAGAGCCATGAAGGAATTGCCTTAAAACTGTCACAACTCCTGACTTTTAGTCGATTTGTGCCCCATTAAATGATACTTTTAAAAAGTAACTCGGGAGACGTTACTATGTCAACAAGCTACACTAAAAATTTGATTGACCTAGCCACGTTTATGCAAGAAATGTGTGTTCATTTAGTTCCTCCACCTCCACACTAAGAACACACAAATTCATCTATCACCAGCACCACACTACACAGATGCGTTCCCACCTCAACCAGAGCTCATCTTCAGAGCAACACAACCGTTTACCATGCTATAGATAAATTACAGAGAGCGTGGAATTGCATATGCAGTGGTTGTGTGCTTATAGGCATTTCACTTTAGTGAGAAAGAGACAACAATATAGAGATCTCTGTCTCCAATGCCTTTAAACACACAATACCACTACATAAAGCATGTAGCCTAACATGCTAGTAGTATACATTACAAACATTTTTCTAACAAAGTGCATCACTGATGTCTCCTGGGTCACGAGACAGAATAACAAAACTAAATAGTTGATTGACCCGAACAAGTGAGTGAGGGTTTTCTTTGCAAAGCGTATCACTGATGTCTCCTGGGTCACGAGACATAATAACAAAACTAAATAGTTGATTGACCCGAACAAGTGAGTGAGGGTTTTCTTTGCAAAGCAAAGGCCTCTGATTGTGAGGGCTGTGGCCGCAGTTCCCACGCGGGCTCAGTGCGGATTGGGAATTTCGCACACCATTAATTTCATCGCTGGTCTCATGGTAAATGTTGGATATAATTTCGCGCACGAATTTCGAAAAACTAATGTAAAGGTTTTTTCTTTTTCTAGATTACCAAAAGACGCAACACCACTCTTGGCCCAGCAGCTACTCTTGTACAGAGAAGTCGAAATTGAAAAAGGTATTTGCCACGATATAAAATAGTATTTTGTGCACAAGGGAGAAAGGTGTATTTACGGCGAGGGCGTACATTGAATCCAGAATGTAGCGATGTTCTACAAGAGATTTTGAGCGTAAACGGTAATTAAGTGTTGAAAACCAAGATGACGATAATTTTTGCTAGAGTGACTTATACAACGTCAGAACGAGCATTAAGAACTTGAAAACATAAATTCAATATTAGAGAAACAACCACCATAGAAATTTTCGTGGCTTTACATTATTATGGAAAATGACATTAAAGAAAACTTAGAAAAGCCTTGAACAGAAAAGTTGCACTTGCTCCCTCTCGTCAGGGAGGAAAAGTTACTTTTTTGAAGGAGAGGTGTGAAAATAGTATTTATGCAACAGTTGTATGACAGGGGTCAATAAAGGCGAATGGCGTGAGTTACGATGTGAGCGTAGTGAACATCGTAATAAGACGCCACGAATTTTTTTTGACTTATTATACAACGTTGCATAGGTACAATACTTTTTCTACGACTAGGTACTTATTAAATAAAATACAAAATCAGAGAAACAAATTAACTTTGAACTTTTTCATATTATCGATTATGGTTGGAAAGTATGGAAGTATGGAAAACCATATCGTCGGGTAACTTTTCGTGCCTACCCCATTTGGGAATATAGGCGTGATGTGTGTGTGTGTGTGTGAGTATAATTTTCACTACACTAACAGTACTGACATTGTACTGTTCTGACAGTGAAAATTATCCAACGAAAATAAAACTGAAACATGGATGCACAAAAAAACAGAAAAAGAGACCAACGCTAGGAATCGAACGCAGGTCCTCAGCATTCCGTGCTGCGTGCCGTACCCCTAGACCACTACTCGACAGGAGTCTAGACACAAATTTCTCCCATGCACTACACATTTCAGCCTGCCTTTTCTTAGTCACTTAAGCAGCGACACTATCGACATCTATGTTTTAGCTCTCATCGAGAGACGTCAACATTCCTTCGGAACAAACCGCTCACCCGGACCTGGGTTCGATTCCCAGCGCTGGTCTCTTATTCTGGTTTTATTCTGTGCATCCATGTTTCAGTTCGTATTTTCGTTGGATTTCACGGGATGACCGTAAAAGTAACAAATTTGGAGTTGAAATAAAATTCAAAAAGGCTCCAAAAACCAATCTTAGTGAAAATTATACCTTATGGAAAATGCTAATTGCGCGGTATTGCAGTGTCCCCTACGATATGAATTAAGGTCGCCGTTATACAAAACTAAAGCTACACTCATCTACAGGCGCCCACTATCTGCGCCAAACCGAGAACTCTGTGCACAAGTCTTCTTGCGCCTCCTTGTACTACGCTTGCGGCGTGCGAGCTACTCGCCCGAACGTGGCGTTAGAGCTACTCGCCCAAACACTGTCCGAACCTTGCTTCAATGTACTGAGGACTAAGGTAAGTTCTATTTACTACAAAAAGAAATATGTACTCTTTAACTCATTCCCAGGCCCCACGAATTTAGACACGCTAAGCGAGCGTTCTAATGAATGTTATATTACAAGTAGAAGCTCATAAAATAAACAGAAGCGTTATGTATGAGAACTTTTGCTAGAATACTAACTAAAATGCTCGTTACAATTCTAAAGCCGAGTAAGACCCAAACGTTACAGGATGCAGTACCCTGCGATAAAGATTGCACGTCGGTCTTCGCTTCCGAAAAAGACAATTGGCTGTTCACGACGATTTCCGAACACTGGCGACCGTCCATCAATCATCGTATTTATCGTGACGTTTTATATCAAATAAATACTGCACCTTTATGGACTTAATTAGTTTACGTCAAATTAATAACATGTAAACTTCGGTTATCTATAGAGAGCTGTTGCGACTACTAGAAAAAACATAATACCCTCTTTTTCCTAAAGATGCCATCATACAATTCAAAGTTTTGGGCGGTATCAACAACTCTTTATTATATACTTTCGTCTAAACGCGTCCGTACTCTATTGCACCTGTACAACGACTGACAAACGTCACATAAGTAGTGTGTGACAATACTCTACGAAGTCGAAATTAGCCGAGTCACTTTCCAAACACCGATGTGCAATCTTTATGGTCGGGTACTGTAATTTCGATTATAGCTCAGTTTTTCTACGATGTACTAAAAGAATTTCCTTGCTCACCCGCGACCTTACGATAGCTAAGCTTATGCAAAATATGCGTGTTCATGCAGTTCCTTCACCTCCACACTGTAAGAACACACACAAATCACACAAACCCATCTATCACCACCACCACACTACACTGACGCGTTTCGAACTCAACCAGAGCTCATCTTCAGAGTGACACAGCCGTACACCATGCTACCAGTTGTTAGACTAACGAACCACAACCACCGTTTTAATTTGTCACTGTAACTCCCCAAGTACCCACATATGTTTTATGAAACAAAACAAAACTACCCACAAATTATTATTTTTTTTTTTAAAAGTAACGCCTGATTCAATAAATTATTTTCTACGATGTCTTCTAGGAGCAACTGGGGTACATTGTGTTTAGCGGTGTCCGTCGCTCCAACGGAGTGCAAGGACTGAGGGTTATAGTGCAGAGCGACCGGCACCCAGCATACCTGGAGCAGAGGATAGAGGCTTTCTTAAAAGGGGCACAGGTATATCTTCATTCTAATCTAATATAACCGGTGTGTCCTGTAACATGAGCAAATAATTAAAAATAACTAAACAACATTAGTTAAGCTACTTTAAAAAATAATTAGTTTTATTTTTATTAAGTGTTCGATGTTTGTAGCGTGACAGGATGGCGTACACACGATAAATAGTATTTAATTTGTATGAAAAAGGGAAAATGTAAATACTAGCTGAACTAATGTTGTTCATTTTGACGAGTACTATATATGTTTTAATTATTTGCTCGAATTACAGGCCACACCCGGTATAAAATTGTGTCACAGTGTTTGTAACCAAACTCCTCCGAAACGGCTTGACCGATTTGTATGATTTTTTTGTGTTATTCGGCAGGTCTGAGAATATGACGTAATTTATTTTTTATACTTCTACGCGGACGGAGTCGCGGGAAACAGCTAGTTATATATATGTTATTTAGTTTGTATTGTGTCCCACTGTTAGCAAAGGCCTCCCCTTTTTTCTTCCCCTCGTCTCTACTTATCTATACTAATATTATAGAGAGGAAAGATTTGGATTTTTGGACGTTTATTACGAATAAACTCAAAAACTATTGGACCGATTTAAAAAATTCTTTCACTCATAGAATGCTTCATTATCCCAGTGCCATAGGCTATTTTATTACAAAAAAAATTAGGGATCCGTACTAAAACTACAATAATGTTATCCAAGGTGTAAAAAAAGTCAAAATGCGGTAACTATTGAAGATAGAACAAAAAAATGTTCGACAATGTTAAAGAATATATCAATATCTACAATAGTAGATTGTAAAACAAGAGCATAAAACGAGACGTTCATATAGCCACCCGAGCCGGTACGGCGAGGGTGGATAGACTCGTCGAGGGGAAAACGGGTTTAATGCTCGAGTTTTACACTCTGCTTTTCACTTCGATTTCGAGGAAATGAAATAGCAACAGTAGAAACAATTATTCACTTTCTATGTACCTTTTATTTTTTATGCATTATTACAATAATTCATTTTTTTATTTTATGCACTAGAACATAAAAAGTCATTTTATGTCGCCTAGATACAGCATAAACACGAACTTTACGAGCATGAGAAGTGAAAAAAACTTTGTGATACCATATGTCCAACTATTGGAGTTACATCACTATAACTACTTTTTTACATTTTAATAGTTGATAGAAATGCCGACTCAAATCAGATTTTGGTGAGTGTATTACGATAACCTGTTCGTGTTTCAGGAATATCTAGAAGAGATGTCAGAGGAGGAGTTTGTGAAACACCGCGCGGCGCTGGCGGCGCAGCGGTTAGAGCGGCCCAAGCGCATGTCCACTAAAGCGTCGCAGATGTGGAGCGAAATCAGCGCGCAGGTACATCACATCATCATCATCTCAGCCAGCCTCCTTTCAGAATGAGAAGGCTTGGGCCGTAGTTCCCACGCGGGCTCATCGCGGAGAACTTCACACACACCATTGAACTGCTTCGCCGACGTGTGCAGGTTTCCTCACGACGTTTTCCTTCACGGTAAAACTCGTGGTAAATTTTAGATGTAATTTCGGAAAACTCAGAGGTGCGAGCTGGGGTTTGAAGCCACGATCCTCTGCTTGTTAGGCGATAGGTCAAACCACTGGGCCACCACGGCTTCGGGTACATCTAATCTAAATACGGAATAGGTAAAGTGGACCACGTACCAGGATGGGACGTTTTCATTGCTAAAATTACAAAAATCGCGGCGTGTTAAGCTCAATCAACTTTTTAGTGTAGCTTCTTGCAATTGAATGTAACGTCTCCTGGGTCACTTATTAAAAGTATGATTTTATGGAGTACAAATCCACTAAGTTGGAAGTTGTGACAGCCTTAAGAGCGTTTATAAAAATTAATTCGGTTTTAAAGAATATAAAAGTCTCTCGCGAATAATTATTGGAGTAGACACATTAACTTATATATTTAGAAGAGTACTCAGAGTATCAGACCACATTTTTAATGTTCATTCAGTTTTTGTGGAATAATCGAGAAAAACTAACAAAAATGCAACGTTGCCAGCTCAGCAGGTATAAACGCTCTTAAGGCAATTCCTTCATGATTACCTAAGTACTAAACACGGGACTTAGTACGCTAGTAATATTTACCTTTATTTTATTTTTATACTTTATTTTTAAATTCCTGCATGGCTCATCTCCTAAGCATGCTAGTATACACTGCAAACATTTATTCCAAGCAAGTTTATCTCTGATGTCTCCTGGGTCACGGGACAGAATAACAACACTATATTCAGTGGCCCTTATATTCCAAACTTTCACTAAAAATAATAATAATAATAATAATAATAATAATATAATCTTTATTTCGGAATACACAGGACTCCATAGATGATTAGTAACAGAGCTTATTTCCTAAAGTTAGTATTTAAAATTAATCAATTAAATTAAATTATATGAGCATTAATTTCATTTAACTGCACATGCCACCCCCTTAATCTGCCCAACCCAGTGCACAAGTATTGGGCAGTCGTACTTTACAGCAAGCACGCTCAGAATGCTGTTGGAGGTCAGTCTTATACGGTCCAGCAGCGAGACTATTTTCTTGCGCATGATCGCCGGAAACCCGTCGTACGGGCCTCGCAGAACATGCCAGACGCGTACACCTGCTGTGCAGGCCCAAAAGCATTCTGAACGTGTTGTTGTATTGAACTTTTAGGGCGTTGTAGGCCCGCTTAGTGTGCCGAACCCACAGGCTGCTCGAATAAAAACTCTGACAGTATGCTTTGAAAAGCGTTATTTTGACTTCAGTGGAGCATCGAGCAAACCTGCGGGCTATCATGTTTCCGCGAACCGCCAACGCCCTGCGCTCTCTTTCAATATCTTGGTCATCATTAAGATCGCAGGTAATAATGTGACCAAGATACTTAAAACTCTGTACGACTTTGAGAGGCACCCTATTCAGTACAATAGGAGGTACATAATTCTTGAAGTCTTTTTTTACACAGAAATAGGCTTGCGCTTGTCCACAATCACGCCTGGTGGTAAACAAACATGTGGAAGATGTATGGAAAAATTGAATCCACTGTTTATTACCTGTCTTTGTGTACTACATACCTATCTTTCACAGGTGTACAACTTTGACAGGCCTCGCGTCGAAGTTGAAGTATTGAACACAATCAATAAGGAGGAGCTAATACAGTTCTACAAGGTAAGGTTGCGTTTTATATAACAATTCACGCAAGCAAACCCATGGGTAAAGACTTGTAAACAAAAAAATCCCTACATTCGTTATAGGAACACATAAGCGACTCATCAAAGAACCGCCAGAAGTTGTCGGTGTACATAGTTTCGACGGCAGAGGGCGGCGCCGGCACCGAAGAAAATGGAGACAGCAAGATGCCTGAGAAAGAGGTATACTTTTAATTAATATACTAAAACTGTATATCATTTTATACATAACTAGCTGTTGCCCGCGACTCCGCGTAGAGGTATGAAAATAGTTTATTTCCTATTCTCAGCCCTAACAAATATACACAAAAAAATTCATAAAAATCGGTCAAGCCGTTTCGGAGGAGTTTTTTTACAAACACTGTGACACGAGAATTTTATATATTAATTATAATAATGATATGTTATTGATCAAAAAGAGATATTAGAAAGACATTACTCAACATTTTGTGAAAGTGGTTCGGCTAACTTTTTCTCGTACCTCGTTGTCATGGTTACGTCCCTTGGTCAACTTTTTAAAACCACGTACATTTTTGTCGTAGTTGCAAGCCCATTATTCTATGGACTATCTCCTAACTAAGCACATTAGTAGCATATAATGTTTTTTTAAACGTCTGTCACTGTTGTCTCTTGGACAACGGGACAGAATAACAGACTAGAAAAAGTTGATAGACCCAAGTCTTATCCATCTTATGCTTTCGTCTATTGCATCTATTGGCCGCCCATTGTGAAAAGGTTTTTCTTTAACTATATTTTCTTTACAGCCCATTAAAATAATCGACCTGGTGGAGTTCAAGTCAAGGAGACGCCTCTACGCACACCCCGCGCCATTCATCACAAACATCCCCAGGAAAGGTGCTCAGTGCAAGCTATAACATAGCATGGAACATTTAATAGTAGGTACGCGGCCTATCTCCGCCCCGCAAGACGGTTGACTGTATTCGGATTCGGCGTTAACATCTTGAAGATACCCCTAAGGCTCCACAAACAAGCGGGCTTGCTGAGCGGTGTGTTAAAATCGTCAAGGGCGGTCAAGTCACATCGCCCGATTTCTAATAATGCTGCGTAATAGTACATCATCCGCCCCCTCTATACTGCCCCCCCCCCGCGCAGGCGACGTTGGCTATATTCCGATACAGCATCACCTAGAAAATATCCCCATGACTCCACAAACAAACGGTGTAGCTGAGCGATGTGTTAGGATTTTCAAGACCGGCAAAGTCGAATATATGTATTAGGCACCTCCCGCCAGTACTTTCTTCCCCCTCCGACATTTGATTGTATTATAGCACATACGCACATTGGTGTGCGCAAACTACTTATAGTATTAACTAGCTGTTGCCCGCGGCTTCGCCCCCGTTGTATTTTTTCTGTATTTTCTTCCATAAAAACCTTCTTCTTAGCAACACATTTTACGATTCATTTTTAACGATAACGCATAAAGATAACGCATGTTTGGTCACCCATTTTTGCTATAGTATGCTGTATAAAGTTGCTATGAGTTTCTAGTGCTATATGTAAACGCCATAATATGACTATTAACATATACGAATTTGAAATAAATTAAAAACCTAATTTTATGAAGTTACTTGTTTAAATGTGAATTAAGATTTTTGTGATTTTTACCGATAGGCAGTTTCCTGGTTAAAAAAAGTCAAAACCGCTTATAACGACATTGAAGAGACAGCAATATTTGGTCGTTATACACGGTTGGTCGTTATAAACAGTGTTACTTTGGTATATAAGATCGTGTTGAGATTTTTTGGTCGTTATATCCGATAATGTTGTTATAACTGGTGTCGCTGTAAACAGTTTTGACTGTATCTGTTTAGTCCGTTAGTAATATTATTAAAAAATATTCGACAAGATTTTTTTCTTTCGTTAATCAAACACAAAGACGAAGCGCCTGTGACGTCAGACCGTGCTGTCGCACGGTGTAACGTCCCGCGGAACGACAACTGGCTTTACCAAAAAACACAGATAGTTCAGAAGTCAATCTCCATACAAGTGCGCTCGAGCAACGCACACATACACTGCTCACGGGCACGATATCTCGGACCGGTTGGGACCAGTGCGAGCGCGAGTGCCATCCGATTGAGACACGCGTCTGTGAACTTTTTTGTGCAATGTCCCTAAAAAACTTAATTCACAAATCAATTATTTCCAATTACGCATGTATCGGTTGAAAATAAATGACTTTGAGTCTGTAATGCAATGCGTTGTATTAGTACAAATAATATGTTAATTCTGTAGTAAATAGGAATAAAGAGTAGAAATTTGATGAAAAAGGAGCTATATAATATGGTTTAGTACTGAAATGTCTACATGTCTGGGTCGGTTTGATACGTAGACGATTGTGTACAGAGCCGAAAATGACATATCGAAAACACAAACTGAGACATGGATGCACAGAAAAACCAGTAAAAGAGACCAGCGCTGGGAATCGAACCCAGGTCCTCAGCAATCCGTGCTGCGTGCTATAACCCCTACACCACCGCTGGACAAAAAGAGACCAGCGCAGGGAATCAAAACTAGGTACACGTATTGCTGAGGACCTGGGTTCGATTCCCAGTGCTGGTCTCTTTTTCTGTGCATCCATGTCTCACTTTGTATTTTCCATATGGTTTTCACGGGATAACCGTAAAAGTAACAAATTTGGAGTTAAAATAAAAATATACAAAAAACTCCAAAAAAACAATCCAAAAATTGCATGTAAATTGTTGCCATAAACGAGCATTTTAAGTCTATAGTGTGAGAGATGGCGTCTCATTTTGTTTCTACTTTTTTGTAATATTTCAATGAATTCGCGATGTGAATGAAAAGACATTTTTATTGTTATTTATTTTGTGATGGTGTTATTTGTGGTTGTTTCTACGAGCCATATTTTTATGGAAGCTTATATTTAAGGATAATAAAAAGTAATGTTGAATCAGGTGTTGTTTTATTTTCGTCATTAAAAAATATATATGTCGTAAGATAGGACGTAGAGAGCCGGGATCCGACCCTAACATGATCAATGTGGGCATAACAAGTGGGATTCGGGCAGAGAATAAAACTATTTTGAAGAACTAACAAAAGTCCACTAATTGTGGTCAAGATAAAACCAAAACAATACGACACTCATTCACTGAAATCTTAGAAATGCAGCTATCATAACGATTCACAATAACTTAAGGAAAAGCCTAGCTAAATAATAAAGAAACGCGTAACAGTTCCTGAGACTGTCGACTCGGGCCAGACTTCTTTTACAAACTGACAATCGACGATCGCTTTTCCCGCGTCCAGATCTCAGGCTCTGTCAAGCGCGCCACGCATGGCAACACTGGCGTTTCGTAAGTGCTATAATGCCAATCCTTAATAAACCACACATAGTTATATCCTTAATATATCACACTGCTACTTAAGCTTTGGCGCCTCGGCATACATGGCGATCTGTTCCGGTGGATCAAATCATATATCGAGAATCGAAGCCAGTGCGTAGTTCTATATGGTTATGCCTCAGAATATAAGCCAATCAGCTCCGGGGTACCCCAGGGGTCTCACCTAGGACCCTTATTATTTACACTTTTTATAAATGACATTGATAAATATATAAAAAATTCAAATGTGTTGTTATATGCAGATGATACGAAAATTTATAAAACCATCAACTCCTTAGAAGACTGTTGCATGCTGCAAGATGATTTAGTAAATTTTGAGTTGTTTGTACACATAATAAATTATTTTTAAACTTAAATAAATGTTTCGTCATTACGTTTTCGAGGAAAAAAAATAACAACCTAACTTTTGGATACACATTATGCAATAGTCATCTGAGTAGAGTAACACAAATTCGTGACCTTGGTGTCATAATGGACTCCAAGCTTTCTTTGAACCCCATTTAGATTCCATTATTAAAAAGGCTTATAAGCAACTAGGTTTCATATTACGTGTAGGCAAACCATTTAAAAATAGTCTAACTTACATAATTCTTATAATAGTTTCGTTCGCAGCAATCTCGAATTTGCCAGCGCCGTCTGGAAACCCTACTATAATGTACATATTGAAAGAATAGAGAAGCTGCAAAAGAAGTTTGTAAAAGCCCTTGACTTCAGAACTGGCTATACGAATACTAGCTATAAGGATTCACTTGCTCACCATAAACTCCAAACACTTAGTCACCGCCGAGACTGTGCAGACTCAGTTTGCTGTATAAATTTTATAAAATTTTAAATAATATTTTAAATTCCCCCTCACTTCTTCATCAAATCCATTTTAGAGTCCCCAATAGACGTCAGCGCCAATGTCGGAAAAAATGTTTGTTTTCGATTCCGCAATACAGAACACGTTATGCACAAAATACATTCTTGAGGCGTGCGTGTAAGCTATTTAATGACAATGAAAACTTAAAAACATTGACCTTTTCAATTGCAGTATTTCGCTATAAAAAAGTTTTCTGGTAGCCACTTTCACTTTTTCTACATTCATGTATAGTTTTTCCTCTTTTTGAAATATTGAAATATTAATTGTTGTAATTTAATTATATTTTGTTAGTATACTTACATACCGTATTATTGTACCTTAAGGAAACTCCAGGTCTAGTTTATAAGAAATAGACATTAAGCCAATTTTTGTAAATGACTGTTTGTTTCTTAAATAAATAAATAAATAAAAATAGTTATGACCATACAAGGACCATACTCATAATTCTACATATAAATAATTGTCATGGGACACTTGACACCAATTGACCTAGTCCCAAACTAAGCAAAGCTTGTGCCATGGACATTAGACAACGGATAAACATACTTATATAGATAAATACATACTTAAATACATATTTCACATCCCAGACCCGAGAATAAACATTCGTATTATTCATACAAATATCTGCCTCGGCCGGGAATCGAACTCGGGACCTCAAGCTTCGTAGTCAGGTTCTCTAACCACTTGGCCATCCGGTCATCGTTTTTATTATTCATTGTTCTTGGTGCGTGACCTCAACTCTAGTGGCACCACCTATACCGGAATACGGAAATTTACCGAAGAACTGAAGTTTAGTGTTACTACCTATAGTTAATGTATGACGATTACCTTCTTACTTCACTGTAAAAATATTCTACGACCGGGGTTCCGTAAAAATTTGTAGGTATGTATGAGCATCCAGGGTCAGCAGAGTCCTCTCCTAAGCTAAAATTCAAGTAAGTGAAGTAAGAAGGTAGTCGTATGTACGCATTGTGGAGTCCCTTTAGATCGTTATACTGGCATAGTGGGTACCTTAAGTTTTCTACGTTGGTCCATAATTATGTTTTTAACCGACTTCAAAAAAAGGAGGAGGTTATCAATACGGTTGTATTTTTTTAATGTTTGTTACCTCAGAACTCCGTCATTTATAAACCGATTTGAAAATTTTTTTTTTCGTTCGTCTAGGAATGCTTTCAATTAGGCACCAAATCGGGATCTGATGATTGGATCCTAGGGAAATCGTGGGAACTCTTCAAATATTGTAGGAACGCCTATGGTAATTTCTATATATTTAGGAGTAAATCGTGAATTTGCTATTCGATCCTGTAGAGAAACCCCAAGCATAGCTCTCTCCATTGCTCGCTGAGCAACTCTGAGCCTATTTATTACATTTAAATATTTTATATTAATTTCAGCTTGATATAGGTAGTGCCACGAGAGTTGAAGTGAATGATTACACACACAGCTACAACATGTCATGTAATGGCAGCAGGATTTTGATGTCTGAGTAAATACTCATTAATTTCATTCATTTGTGTCTTTTGTGCAATCAGCTTTTTTTGTTGCTGTGTGCGTAAGTATTCACTCCAATTCTCTTGGTACCTACTACCTATACCTCCACGCGTTCCTGAGAAAAAGGTCTGGACTAACAACAAAAATGATCCTAAGGGTTCAGTTTCCTCCTTTTGAAATAGGGAACTCTAAGGTATGCACCACCCCTTACTTTTAAGGGGTTTAAAAAACAACACGCCCGCGCTGCCTCTGACAGACACCATTTTTATGACGTCATAAATTATCCAAAATGGCGGCCATCCGTCAAACGTCAGACACACGAGGATAAACGAAATAGAGTGACCTATAAAATTTGGCGCGAATAGCAAAACGACGTGAGTAATGCTCTATTTATATAGATATAAGTATAGGCTGCTCCACCAAAGATGTGCGAAGATGCGTTGCGAGCAATGTGTTTTTCATGGACCAATAGAATCGCTTTTACCTATCCTCGCACAGCACATCTCTAGTGGAAACAGCTGAGCGGAGCGAGGCGAGGTAAATGAAGCGTTTCTATTGGTTCGTGAAAAACATATTCCTCGCACATCTCTGGTGGAAACGGAACCTAACCCGCAGCTTCGCACGGATGTAATTTGAAAAACAAGCCAAGTATTAGTTGGACTCGCGCACAGAGGGTTCCGTATTCTGTGCGTACAGTTATCTGCCCTTGCCTTGCCTGCTACTCATGTTTCGCATAACATTAGCAGCAGGCATTGGCCTTCGCAGTTGGCATTCGCAGGTGGTAGGACCTTGTGCAAGGTCCGCCCGGATTGCTACCACCATCTTGCTCGCTAATCCTGCCGTGAAGCAGCAGTGCTTGCACTGTTGTGTTTCGGCGTGGAGAGTAAAACAGCCGGTGAACTGGCACTTGAGGTATTCCATCTTAGGCCTCTAGGTTGGCAACGCATCTGCAATACCCTGGTGTTGCAGTTGTCTATGGGCGGTGGTGATCTCTTACCATCAGGAGACCCACTTGCTCGTTTGCCATCCAGTCGAATAAAAAAAATAGTTGTCCTAATATGTATTTGCATAGCAGATTTGGTATAAAATAATTGTGAATAAGTAACATCGAACTGGCATAATTATAAGAACCCTTAGTCCGGGGGGCCCCTGGCGCTCTGAGTCTCTTCAAAGATCTATCAACGTGTATTTTGGTCTTGTTCTATGTATTTTCTTTCCCGGCGTCCATGAAGACATATTATACCTAATTCTGATCAAATTTAAATGAATTTAAGCGGCAATTACACTGCGTCGTTCACCTAATACGGTCGCCGAATCTGTTTCAAACTACTTCGGCGAACGAACGTCGTCTTTACATTAGTCTGTCCGTCTACTGCGGCGGCCATATTAAGGCGGTGGCAGCTGTCGCTCGCCGAATGCGGCCGACTACCGTGTTCTTTACACTTTTGGTGTTACTGCACATAATATGCGGCAACACATGCTGAGTGGAGACCCTTTTTGGTATCCTGCCGTGTCACCAAGTAACATAGTTTTAGTCTTAGTTTTAGGTAGTACTTATGGAGCCAAAATAAATCTTTCTTTCTTTCTTTGCGGTCGCCGCATGCAGCATGCGGGGAAACGACTCAGTGTAATTGCCGCTTTACTAAGCTTTTTGAGAATGAGTTTACATAAACACGAAGACGTAAAGCAGCTGCCGTAAACAGATTTTGCTAAAATGCTACATTGACAGCATTACATCTAATTGTTTATCAAGCCTGAATCCGACTCGACTAATGTATTATTGATAGACTAGGTATTCTATGTTTACATTGTTCGAATTCTGAGGAATCTAATTTGGATATGTTAATGTCAGGTATATGTATATGTCCTTGGGGTTTGAGTGCTTTTAATATTTATAAATCATTGTCGTTCAAATTGATTACGGCTTCGGGTGATCAGTGGGCTGGCTTTTTCTTAGCACAAAGATTAAGCATTGCCATACAGCGTGGTAATGCTGCCAGCCTTCTGGGCACCTTACCACCTGGCAGTGATTTTGGGCAACTTTTTTATTTATAATTGGGATGTCCCAATTTTTGACAACATATAATAAATCGAAAACCATTTGGAGAAATAGGCTTTGTGAAGCGTTTTCAGAAATCGGATTCCAAAAATGTGATAAACTGAATTAAATAAACAAAATTTAAGTAATGACCCTCATTTGACCCCTGCAGTGTCTCGTCACAAAGGCAGTTATAAAGCAGGTCTACACTCTTAAGCAAATTGACAGTTTGAAATGTTGCTATCCTGCTAATAATAGCAAATAGTGACAAAGATAGAACTTTAATCAAATGATGCGCACCCGGCTTTAAACAGTTGTCATTTATAGTAAAGTCCGAAATGTATACGAGTATTTCCAATGTATTAAAATAAATAAATAAATATATGTATGTAAATTAAATTATTAAATTACTACGTTACAAGTAAATACAAAAGAATTTAAATATCAGATTTAAATAAAAATATCTATTTACTATCACACCATTAAACAAACATAGGAATAATCGAAGCTAAAAGAAGAGAAATAAATAAAACTATTTGTCATGGTTCATTTAGGACCCTAAGCCGTGCTTGTATTATTGTCACATTGTAATGCCACAGATTATGTTATGTACGACCTGAATTTTTCTAGGCAATGGAACGTGGCTGTCTCACTGTGACGTCATCCAGCGTATTTTGTAAAAAAAATATAAAAAAATAAATACTCATCCAAATTCAATAACAATGAAAATTGTATCTTAAAATATCCTATTCTTTCGAAAAATAAAATAAAAACTATAGGTTATTTTTTGGTGCATCCCAATTTTAGTTTGTATGTAGTTTTAGTTACCTTTATTTTGTTTTATATTATACAGGCATTGTGAAGTTTTAATTTGTAAAATAAATGGAACCTGACATTAACATATCCAAATTAGATTCCTCAGAATTCTATCAATGTAAAGTAAACACAGAATACCTAGTCTATCAATAATACATTAGTCGAGTCGGATAGTTAGTTTTGTTCAATTACTGGAAATCTAAAACGGGTATGCGAGTCTTGATGATCAGAGTTCAGTGACGGTACCTGGGCGACCGAGCTCCGCTCGGGCTAACACTCGGTAACCAGCGTTTTCCCAGAGATAAGACTAGGTCGATTTATCATCTACTTAGCTACTATTAATTTTTCTAGTTTATTATCTAGTTTTTTAGCATAATCACGACCTTGTACGAAAGAGCGAATACCTCCTAATACAAGTGTTAAACTTAAAAGGAGGATTCGTCAACAACTGTAAACACATTGTTAGAAAATAAATGATTTTGATTTTTGATTTTTTGATATACCTGACATTAACATATCCAAATTAGATTCCTCAGAATTCGAACAATGTAAACACAGAATACCTAGTCTATCAATAATACATTAGTCGAGTCGGATACTTAGTTTTGTTCAATTACTGGAAATCTAAAACGGGTATGCGAGTCTTGATGATCAGAGTTCAGTGACGGTACCTGGGCGACCGAGCTCCGCTCGGGCTAAAACTCGGTAACCAGCGTTTTCCCAGAGATAAGACTAGGTCGATTTATCATCCCCGAAAACCTTTACATACCAAATTCCATCGAAATCGTTGGAGCCGTTTCCGAGATCCCCAAAATATTATGCAAGAATTACTCGTTTAAAAGTAGTAGTAGTAGAGGTAGTAGGTAGGTAGACATGTATCTAAAAAAAAAACCTGACTGCCTTAAAAAATGTAGTGATCTAGAACTCTTTAACTAGGAACACACACAAATCAATAATAATAATTGACAATAGTGGCACCGACCTCAGTAGATGCTTAGCGTAAATATTTAGTTTATACATTCTATTATGCACTTCTCTTGTTATATAATTAGCATGTGTGGCTTGTCTGTAAGTGTTAATTATGAGATTAAATAAATAAATAAATAAAAATCACACAAACCCATCTATCACGAACCACACTACACCGACGCGTTTCGAGCTCAACCAGAGCTCATCTTCAGAGCAACACAATCTAATGTTAGTCTCAGTGTAAAAACTACAGTGTGGAGGTGGAAGAACTGCATAAACATACGTCTTGCATAAACGTAGCTATCATAAGGTCGCGGGGTTTTTTTTTATTCGAATGGATGGCAAACGAGCAAGTGGGTCTCCTGATGGTAAGACATCACCACCGCCCATAAACATCTGCAACACCAGGGGTATTACAGATGCGTTGCCAACCTAGAGGCCTAAGATGGGATACCTCAAGTGCCAGTAATTTCACCGGCTGTCTTACTCTCCACGCCGAAACACAACAGTGCAAGCACTGCTGCTTCACGGCAGGATTAGCGAGCAAGATGGTGGTAGCAATCCGGGCGGACCTTGCACAAGGTCCTACCACCTGCAAAAAAGGGTGGGCAAAGCTCATTTAAATAATGAGCAACAAACAAACATGGTCTCATTATGGAACCCAGTGACATCCACGTCATAAAAATCCCTTGAAACTCTCCCATACCCATAACCATAAAAACGTATTCATAACATTTCACCTAATTGTCATAATCGTGTCATAACAATTATACGTAGCGTGGCTGCGCGTGTGTGCCGCCCTTTTGTGTAATGCGATCCGACGCGCGCGTGTGTGCGTGAGCAGGTATCAGCTTTCGGGGTGCTAGCGTAGAGATTTACCCATATTTGTGGGTAATTTTCGGATGGTAAAGCTTTATTGGGAGGAGCTTTTTATTTTTAAAGTTAATTTTTGTTTAAGGTCAAAGGTAGGCTGTCATGTCAGTAAACTTGATTTGGCAAAAGACAAGATGAATAATTTAAAAAAAAAATAGTTAAGTTATATATTTTTACTGGAATCGTTATACTTTGATTGAATGATTTTCTGTCAAGTTTCTTGCGGCGGGTTTTTCCGTAAGCGCTAGTAGTAAAAAAAAATGATATGTTAAAGTTGCAACTTATTTAGGTACAGAATGAATATTTTGTTTTTTTTTTATTACACAAAACACTTCGCTTAATCACTCATAAATGCGCATTGCTAAGGAATGAAATACGCTACCAAGTTTTTTTGTCAAATGAGTGGCTACATTTTGAAGCAAAATTTTCAATTAAACACCTAACATCTTTACGTTAATGTTTGACTGACTAAACCAGCTATCCACTCAAATATATTCTGGATTATTTTTATACATTTACTCTTCAAGACACACACATAAACATCACGCCTGTATTCCAAAATGGGGTAGGCAGAGCGCACGAAAGGTTACCGCTTCGGAGCCTCTTTAAGCAATTTTAGGTTTTAAGTTTAACAAAAACGGTACAACGCTAAACGGTGTCTCTTCACCACAGTTCAAAATAATAGATTATTTATTTATTTATTTGCCAACAAAAAAATTACAGCATATAGATATTATTCTTTTCGATTTTTTGAAGTTTTCCTAAAGTTGGCCTGTACGTTGTTTTGGTTTCTTTGAGTTTGGAGTAGCTTTTGTAGTTGTTTAATTATAAAACTAAAATTATAAAGTGGCGCAACTCACGTTAATAGACGAGGAAGATTGTTAGTAAGCTGTTCATTATATATAATATAAATCATGTCTCACGATCATGTATTATTTATATACTAAGTATTGTCTTATTTTTACGAAAACTTTGCGCAAGACATCAACAGACATCAGCGATTTACGACATTACGACACCATAATATACGGCGAAAGATAACTCGTCAATCGTTCAACGAGACCGCATTGGCTGGTTTTTTTGTTTAGGGAAGCAATCAACTTCTAAATCTCTTTATTGTACATAAAAACACATGAAAATAACATAACACAGGATAATAAGATGTACAAAGGCGAACTTATCCCTTAAAGGGATCTCTTCCAGTTAACCTTTGAACGATTGACAGGATATCAGACACAAGAGTAGACACTACAAGTACAATGAAAAGGTAAAAGAACCGAAATTTAAATTGACTCAAAAAAAAACATTTCAAATATACACATATGTATGTACACAAACTAATACATAATAATGAAGTCAATAAACTAATACATATCAAGACAAATAAACTACATGCAAAATACATATATACACAACTATGACACCACCGATTTTTTATTTCAAAGTACAATATTCCAGAATTGAGATAAAATCGGAAAAAAACACTTCTTATGAATCTGTATGTTTGAGGTCTTTGATGACGCAAACCAACAGACCTTATTATTTGAGCCACGGATTAAAAAAGATCTGTGTTAAAAGCAAAAAAAAATATGACAAAGTATACCTCAACCTATCCCCATTTAATACAAACATCAACGTCGATCATTAAAATAACAAAAAATGAACTCCTGCAAACACAAAAGTAATGTACTTAAGCACTAATAATACAACTCGCTTCAAACACGAAACATCCCCTTCGCTCTAACCCGGGGTAAATCTCCCCACCGGGAATCCTTTTTACGCTGGCAGCACTAACTGGCGACGAGTCGGCAAAACAAAATTCCTTCCCTAGTCCGCGTCCAGCACGCAAACCGAAGCGTTGCGTAGTGTGGCAACCCTTAGTGTTTAACGTGTGAAGCCAGTGCCATAAAAAAAGAAAAACCAAGTGCAGTGTCTGTGGTTAAATTTTTTTATAATCAGTGCAACCGTGATTGTCATTTTTCCCGCGCGGTAAGTTGACAGCATGTTTTTTTAACTTTTTAATCGGCTTAAGCTGTGTTTTTCCAGCCAGTTAAAATGATTAATGTTTTTTTATTTATCACTGTTCTATAAAGAATAAAAAATTGGAAAAAATCCAAATTAAAAATTCGCATAACGTTTTATAATGTTACATTGTATTGTAGGCCAATGACCTCTACCAAAAAGTAATGTTTTTTTTCATAATTAACTATCATCATTTGCAGAAGTGATTCTAACTTAGGAAATAATATGTTTTTTTAAATTAAAATAACAATTCGTTACAGTTTATTTTTTGTGACAATAATTAAATATTCTTTCCACATGGAAGTGAATAAATTACAAAACATATCCTAAAACTCAAATGTTTTCGTTGCGTAATTTTGTATTTCCATTGTTAAATTGGCAATGCCAACTGGTTTAACTTCAAAAGGGGAAAGCTTATTTTAGTTTCAAGTGTTACAATAAGCGAGAGCATTTTGTAATTCGCCCGCATCGTCCGTTACTTATTTTATTACTTTATTGCCCTTGTGTTTATAATAAATTGATGATAAAGATTGCAAACATATTACCAATTTTTGCAGTTCAAGGTTTGCGTGTTTTTTAAAGATTTGCGTTTTTTTATTGAAACAAGAATTTACAAGATCATATTATAAATTTGAAAAAAAACTACAATCCCTAAATTTTTATAACACACTCTTCTATAAACAAGCTACTTTGCTCACCCGCCAACTAACGATAGCTACCTACGTCTATACAACAAATGTGTGTGCATACAGCTCCTCCACCTCCACACTGTACAAACACACAAACCCAACTATCACACCATGATACTACGCTGCTACACTACGTTTCGAACTCAATCAGAATTCATCCTCAGAGCAACACAACATCTAATTATCTTTAGTTTACTAGAGTTAAACATCTGGTAGCATCTTGAACGGTTGTGTTGCTCCGAGGATGAGCTCAGTGCCCTTAGTGTAAGTTTTCGGTTACAAAATACGCCTCGATCGCGTTCGCGTTAAAATCTCAATTTGTATGGAAACACGAACATCCCAAACGTTCCGCTAGAGGCGCTGTTCGTGTAAGTTTTCATATAAATTGAGATTTTAACGCGAACGCGAGAGACGTATTTTGTAACCGAAAACTTACACTAAGGGTACTGTACCACTACCATGAGTTTACAGTGACCGTACTCGATAGCGACGGCGTAAATAAAAATATATATATATATTGCGTCAGAACGAGAGTTGTGGAGGTCAAGAGGGGAGGCTTTTGCCCAGCAGTGGGAAACTATACAGGCAACTTAAAAAAAAAATTGTAGAGGCGCTGTACAATTCTCCATACAAATAATTTACGCCGTCGCTATCGAGTACGGTCACTGTATAAACTCATTGTAGTGGTACTGGTTGAGTTCAAAACGCGTCAGTGGCCGTGATAGTTGGATTTGTGTGATTTATGTGTGTTCTTACAGTGTGAAGGTGGAGGAACTGCATGAACATACATTTATTGCATAGATTTGTAAATAATTGTTTATAGTTGGTTGATATGGATCTCGGCAAAGTAACGGCTGATTGAATACGTTTCCATAACATTTTTAGACAGGAACCTTTGCTACAAATGTCATATTGACTTAATACATTTGCCAAAGAAATCATAGCGAAAGTGATTACGAAAAGGTTCCTAATTCAGTTTCCTCGACAGTACAGATTGTTATGCAAATACTTTTTTCTTTGAAAAGACAAAGGAAGCACTAAAAAGAAATTCACCCTAACAGGATCACACGACGACTTAAAAAAAATAATCCGATTACCTCGGGTCGAGCATTCCCCGAGATTAGAATACATTTGGACAAAACAAAGAGAAACAAAAAAAAACCTTTTTTTCTACGACCGTTCTAATTGTATTCGATGTTCTTTCGCCTATCCGGTTTGAAGGACCAAAAAATTATTAGGTATATAAAAAGTCTAATCATCATCCCACTTATCCCACTGCTGGGCATAGGCCTCCTGGCAGAATGAGTCTATAGTTCCGTGGTTAGTTAAATAAATGGACCAATCGCAAGCAAGGCTGTAACGCCAAACGGAGCTCTCGATATTAACGCCATCTAGCGATATTTTGTCGAAAACCCTCATTGAGCGGCACTGGCTGACACTTTCCCACCCCAGATATTACCGACCCTGTTTTTTGTGCACACGCCCATAGAAACTGACATGAACTTCTACGGGAACTGATAGTGTCTTTTCCAACCTCGACATTGGCGGAATCATCGATAGTATCGATGGAGCTATACTTTCAAGAATTGAATTGAATTAACTTCTACGGGCGTGGACACAAAAAACAGAGTAGGTATTTCCATGTCGGTATTATCCCGGCCGGGAAAGTGTCAGCCAGCGGCACTCACTTATAGTAGAACATGGCTTTAGACCCAGTATTACATGTACATATCAAGTAAGATATGTTTGCGTTCCCACGCCGTGAAGTGTCGATATCAAATGCAAACATATTGACAAATGATAATTTATTTCACTTTATAAATCAAACAAACTCGATCTTTATTTGAATATTTGCCAGTGGCGTGCGCTGAACATATTTTTAGGCAACTTAAACCAATTGTTCGAACTATATGTTGCCGTCCCGCTGACGCTTATGAGCTTATGTTATTCAATATGAGAGGGAGAGGGACGGTACGATACCAACTTCGATTTTCGAGTTTCTTAGTAGCCCCCTGTAGTTTATAACAGCGTGTATGTTTGATACTATTTTTGTTAGGGCTAGTGAAATTAGGTACAACGTAAATTCGGAATGCTAAAATTAGGGCTAATGAATAATTAGGAAAATCAAAAATTCGGCTTTTTTATTTTAGGGCTAGTGAAATTAGGTACCACGCAAATTTGGAATGCTAAAATAAGAGCTAATGAATATTTAGGAAAATAAAAAATTCGGCTTTTTGATTTTAGGGCTAGTGAAATTAAATATAACGTAAATTCGGAATGTTAAAATTAGGGCTAATGAATAGTTAGGAAAATTAAAAAATCGGCTTTTTCATTTTAGGGCTAATGAAATTAGTGGTAGTGAAGATAGTATTAAAAGTTTTTCGGGCTACCATAGGAGAACCAGTTGGAAATTATTATGTATTTTAGCAATTAGGATGCTGTCATATACCAATTGAGTTCCGACTTTTCCCGATGGAAGTACATTTGTCACTAATCTGTATTTGAGTATCTTTTTAGGGTTCCGTACCTAAAGGGTGCCAACGGGACCCTATTACTGAGACTCCGCTGTCTGTCTGTCCGCCTATCTGTTAATGCTGATGAGGCCAAAGGTGTATCTCACTGGTAGTAACAGCCTATCTGATATCAAAATTACTCACATAACTAGAAATATAGGTGTTGAAAACAAGAAATAAAGAAATCGATCTAAATCATACAATGTCTTCGATATCAACGAACTTACAAAAACATAGAAATCGTCAGAACTGGTTTAGCCTCTAATAAAGAGCCTTGATCTTTGACATGTCTGTTGGAGGTACAGTGGGAGCCAAAAGTTATAAAATTAGTCGCAATTAACAGCTACAACTAAGAAATGTAGTTTGTTAATCAATGTTTTATTTTTAATGTTATTGCATGATTATTAGCACGATACTCGTACCATATATTTAAGTCTACGCACTATCAAATTCAGTTCAGTAACAAATCTTGTATTTTATCTGTAAGTGAATTGTTATTTCTTAAGCGGAAATAAATGTCTTTAAATAATTGAATTGTCAACAAAATTAAAGGTATGTTCCAAATTTCGGACTAACAGGTCATCCATTGTAGTATTTTTAGGGTTCCGTAGTCAACTAGGAACCCTTATAGTTTCGCCATGTCTGCCGTCCGTCTGTCTGTCCGCAGCTAAGCTCAGAGACCGTTAGTATTAGGAAAAAAGTAAAGTAAAGTGCAAATTTTCATTAAAATCGAGCGTCCTGCCTCTCTAAAATGTAAACTGTTGGGTGGAAAAATTTGAAAAAAATCAGAACGGTAATTAGTAAATAAATCAAATTTACAAGGAAGACTAAAACGGCTAAGATTGCTTGAGAATTATTAGTAGTTTAACATTAAATAGCAGCCTAAGGTATAAAACACCTAAACTTGGAAAATTCCGTACACGATATGAAATCCTTAGAAAAATATTGCTTGATTTTTTCGTAATGGCTACGGAACCATGGGCGTGTCCGACACGCTCATGGCCGGCTTTTTACACAAGAAGCTATCCAATCCTTATATATATATTTATTTATACATATATAAATAGATTTTGATGACGACTGTACCGCATATAAATAGTAATAATGTATTCCTACGTATGGCTGCCCCTATGATTGATTTCCGACGATGATTAGTGAAATCTTTAGTCGTTAGTCGGTTGTAGCAATAATTGCGATTATGATTAATTGTTTTAATCAACTGTTACACCTTCTGTCACAAGGACCACAATGTTGTTATTCATTATCATCATCATTGGACGACCGGATGGCCGAGTGGTTAGAGAACCTGACTACGAAGCTTGAGGTTCCGGGTTCGATTCCCGGCCGGGGCAGATATGTATGAATAATACGAATGTTTGTTCTCGGGTCTTGGATGTTCAATATGTATTTAAGTATGTAATATATTTATCTATCTAAGTATGTTTATCTGTTGCCTAGTATCCATAGTACGAGCTTTGCTTAGTTTGGGACTAGGTCAATTGGTGTCAAGTGTCCCATGATATTTATTTATTTATCATTTTCTTTTACTCCGCCCTTTTTTAAATTTTCATGTGGCAACCCTAAATAAACCACTTTGTGACGATGTTCTAATCTTCGTTCTTCCCTATCATGTAAATATATCAACAAAACGTTTTCACCCTCACCAAGCCAAAAAAAACCGATAAATATTCCACAGAATGCGAAACACTATTTACCGGTTTTCCCCGCACTAAAATAAAACCGCGCGCCATCTGGCGAGTCTAGACAGGAAACTGAATTCGAAATTCAATTTGCCTAGAATTTGTCGCCACAAAACGATACACGCCACGTCACAGATTTATGTCTTTAGTTTTGCCAAGGAAATCATAGTAAAATTGATTATTAAAAGGTTCTACCCTGGTACTGAATGAGAGGGCTTGGGATGTAGTTCCCACGCAAACTCAGTACGGATTGGAAACGACACACATAATACACCACTGAATTGTTTCGCACGTATATATATGCTGGTTAATTATTTATTAAAGTTTGTATTTTTATTGAAAAACAGAGGTGCGGGTGCGACACCAAGTTTGAACCCACGATCCTCTGCTTGAGAAGTCATTGACAAAACAAACCACTAGGCTACCACGTCTTTTTTAGCTCTTTTTTAACCCCCGACAAAAAAGAGGGGTGTTGTAAGTTTTATCGCTATGTGCGTGTTTGTCTGTTGCACCATAGCTCTTAAACAGGTGGACCGATTTGAATGCGGTTTTCTTTATATGAAATCAGCTTTTCTAGCGATGGTTCTTAGACATGTTTTTTTAAAATCGGTTTAGCTGTTTTTGAGATATTGAACGTTGAAGTGACAATGTCGGGGGTTTTTCAACATTTTGTTAGTTAGCTTAATTTGGCTTGAAGTACCCTGAACTTACGGTACTGACTTTTACTCGCTCATTTTGAAAGAACATCGAATAGTAAAAAAAATGTACAATAGTAAAATTATGTGTCTATAGTGTATGTTCATGTAGGTTCACGATTTGCAAGCCTCTCGTGTACAGCCAAACATGTCTGAAATGTTCGCTCCTAACTTCAAACTAACCCTCTTCGAACTTGAGCTTAAACAAATACCCCGAGAACCTCTCCTAACACTTCGTAATCGGCTAAACCATTGTAGAGCTGCCGGGGTAAACAAAGATAGACTAATTACGCAGCGCCACAATAGTGATGGGATATAGCAGTTTATAGCGTCGATAAATCGATAAAGTAGGGGAGACTGAGGAGAGTGTGACAGAGGAGTTTTGCAGGTGGTAGGACCTGCAAGTTAGGCCCAGATTGCTACCACCATCTTGCTCGCTAATCCTGCCGTGAAGCAGTGCTTGCACTGTTGTGTTTCGGCGTGGAGAGTAAGACAGCCGGTGAAATTACTGGCACTTGAAGTATCCCATCTTAGGCCTCTAGGTTGGCAACGCATCTGCAATACCCCTGGTGTTGCAGATGTTTTTGGGCGGTGGTGATTTCTTACCATCCGGAGACCCACTTGCTCGTTTACCAACCAGTCGAATAAAATAAAAAAAGAGGAGAGTTGTGACATCGTCGAGTTTTGGGAACTTATTTACTGCTAGGAAGCTCGCAGCATCGCGTGTTTGAAAGCTCGACTTGAACTATAAAACGCGCGCTATTGCAAGCTCGCCAGCAGTTAATAAGTTCTAAAAAAATGTCACTGCTCTCCTCTGTAACAACTCTCCTCGGTCTCCCCTAAAGTTTTCGTCAACTCACTAACGTGTTTCAGTGTTTCAAATCTGGCTCCAAAACCTCTCAGAATGAGAGAGCTTTTATATGCATGAGGAGGCAAGCGAGCAGGCGGTTTACCTGATGGGAAGCAGTCACCACCGCCCATAGACACTGCAACACAATGGGTATCACAGTATGTTGCCGGCCCTCTCATATATTGATAGGCTCGTTTCTTGAAGATTAGCAAGTTGTACCGCTCCGGGAATCTGGTTCCAGGAAGCTGGTTCCACAGTTTAGTTGTAAAACAAAACGTAAAAAATTAGAGGTGAGACGTATTTACTGGAATAGGTTTTTGGAATAGGTTTTGGCTTGGACGCGTGAGTACGCGTTCCCGCCCGCGATTCTTTTAGCGTACGAGTATTTAGGAGTACGGCGGCTGACAACGTTCCGCCAACTTGAAAACAAGCATTTATGTACACTTTTTAATTGAAAAATTTATAAAAATTGCTGACAGTCCTAAGCCTGTATGAAGTATGAAGGGAAGCTTTTAGTCGGTATTTAATATAAGTTAAAATTAAAAAAATATGAAGTTTGAATACTGAACTGTGACGTGGAATTCGATTCGATTTTGTTCGATAATATTCGTAAAACTACTAAAACTAGTACGATGTATACGCAATCACGGGAGCGTATTTACGGGAATCATTTTGTTTACGCAATGAGTCAATTGAAGTACTCGTAGATACTCGTGGACCTAGTCTTTGGATCTAGTCTTTTTGTGGACGCGTACTCGCAAGACTCAGTCCGCGTTTTGCCTAGTACGTCTCACCTCTATAAAAAATATATATACCTAGTAGTAGCTCTGGACTTCTGCAAAGTAACGCTTGAATCAATCAATTCCCAATTTTATTGTCTCAGTTTGCGATCGTAAAACCGATAAAAGCACATCCCTAGCGGGCGCGCTGCACGAATGCGATAACCTGTTCAAATAGTGATGTGCATCCAATCTGCATTCATTATCGGTTCAGACTGGGTGGCGCAACATTACGTTTAGAAATACTAGGTATTGACATATAGTAACATGTACATAGAATTTAGTTAAGGTATCCTAAGGTTAGTTCTTTTTGTCTTCTTGTTAACTTTTAATCCTACTATCCTACTAATATTAATAAATGTGAAAGTTTGTGAAGATGTTTGGAGGTTTGGATGATTGTTACTCAATCACGTCTAAACCGCTCAACTGATTTAGATGAAATTCGCCATACAGATAGTTTGAGTCCTGGGGAAGCACATAAGATAGTTTTTATCCCGGAAAATCGCATAGTTCCCGCGGGATAGCGATAAACGAATACTACGTGGAGTCGCGGGCAAGAGCTAGTTATATTAAAATTACCTATTATTATTTGTATAATTGTATAAACTATGTTAGAATGTGAAGCCGTGGTGGCCTAGTGGGTGAAGCCGTGGTGGCCTAGTGGTTTGACCTATCGCCTCTCAAGCAGAGGGTCGTGGGTTCAAACCCCGGCTCGCACCTCTGAGTTTTTCGAAATTCATGTGCGGAATTACATTTGAAATTTACCACGAGCTTTGCGGTGAAGGAAAACATCGTGAGGAAACCTGCACAAACCTGCGAAGCAATTCAATGGTGCGTGTGAAGTTCCCAATCCGCACTGGGCCCGCGTGGGAACTACGGCCCAAGCCCTCTTGTTCTGAGAGGAGGCCTGTGCCCAGCAGTGGGACGCATATAGGCTGGGATGATGTTAGAATGTAAGAAATAATAACATTGGCATTAAAAGTATAGATAGGTAGAGTCATTCACAATGACGCGTGCCGTAGTTCTTATTACAATGTCATTAATGTCTAATTTCGACAAAATCTATTAACTAATTATTATAAATGTGAAAGTTAATGGCTATTTTTTTACTTAAAATTGACCATGATTGACCCCTATTTTCATTCAATTAATTCTTCTGCCCTTCAACCATTTTTTCAAGCAATAAAGAAGTAGTCAAAATCGGTCACCAAGCGCCGGAGACAACGACGGACATGTATAAAAAACCGGCCAAGAGCTTGTCGGACACGCCCAAAATAGGGTTCCGTAGTCATTACGAAAAAATTAAGTAATATCTTTCTAACGATTTCGTATTTTGTACGGAATATTCCCAGTTTAGGTATATTTTATACCTTACGCTGCTATTTACTCTTAAACTACTGATATTTCTCAAGAAAACGTAACCGTTATAGTTTTTCTTGTAAGTATGATATACTTAATACCACCTTGAATTTTTTCAAACTTTTCCACCGGCGGTTTAGATTTTAGAGGGGGGAGGGGGCGCTCGATTTTAATGATAATCTGCACTTTAAAGTTGAATATTTTTCAAACAAATCACTGCATCGAAAAATCGTTGTAGCAATCCCGTAATCGTTTTGAAATACCTATCCAACGATACCCCACACTATAAGGTTGGATGAGAAAAAAAATCACCCCCACTTTAGTCTATGGGAGGTAGGTTAGAATTTTTTTTTAGAATATTTTATTGTACCATTTTGTCGGGATAGTTTACATACATATTCGTGCAAAATAACAACTTTCTAGCATTGATAGTCCCTGAGCAAAGCCGCGGACGGACCGACAGACAGACATGGCGAAACTATAATGGTTCCGTTTTTGCCATTTTGGCTACGGAACCCTAAAAAGTAGAAAAAAAAGATACATTCGAATAATGGATTGATTCTAGCCTTTTTACGAACGTTAGTGGTTTTTGTGATAGTTGGGTGTAGTGATATACGTATGTGGAAATGGTGGAGAGAGGGTTTTATATGATCACATAAATGACTATGTCTGGCCAGACAGACCTGGGAATATACACAAAAATTTCAATTTTTTATGCTGAGTGGGGACCTATTTAGCGTCATGTATATGTCTGTCTTTGTTCTATTATTATGTTAATCAGTTATGTTAATTGTTATGTTTTATGGCGTTTAGTAAATGTATTTTCTTTTCTTTCTTTAATTTAAGAAACGTAAAATAGTGAGAAGTTTCTGAAATTTTTCTATATGAAAAATTCCGCTATTTTAGAAAGTTTCCTTTGGCACAATAGTACATTCAAGTTAAGACTCACCTTTTTTTAAGCGTCTTGGAGCAAAATCCAAACAAACGTAATATGTACCTACAGCTACGCGCAAAACGTAAGCAATAGCAAAATTTACACTTACTGTGAAACTGTGAAACACGCGGAACATACGAAAAGCAATAGAAAAATGTACAAATCGTATATAGTAATAACAATGCACACTTATTTATTCTCAGGCACACCTGTACAAATAGGTAATTATGCCAAATAAATTACAAATTGTAATTATATTTTACAAAGTAACGCCTGATTCAATAAATCTGCTATATTTTTCGCGTTTTGCGAATGTACTTTTTGCTTTTCTTACGTCCACCATGTTTCACAATATGAGTCGTGTACGTTTTGCATATTGTAAATTTTACCATTGGTTACATTTTGCGTTTAGTGTAAATTTTAAGACAGCCGGTGAAATTACTGGTACTTGAGGTATCCCATCTTAGGCCTCTAGGTTGGCAACTCGTTTATGGACGGTGGTGATCTCTTACCATCAGTGGCCAAAAACGTGCTTAGGGTGGCCAAAACCGGTAGGTACTTCTGCCCTATAACGAGTTTGCGCCCGAGCAAAGCTCGGTCGCCCAGGCACTGTAGATAATCTGTGACAAAACACATTCCCTCACACTACATGAGCATTTAAAAAACAAACAGTTTACCATGTAAATTGATATATTATGCCCATTGACAGTTACTTTTAACAGCCTCGTAGTTTAATCTTATTTATTGGTCTTCGAAAATCTTAGATATGTGAAGTTCAAAAGGGTCGACGAATTCATTAACTTTAAATGCTTGATTAAATTGGATGAAATATTAAAGAAACGGCAGTTTTGAAATTGAAATTTATGGTTGTTATAAAACCAATCGATGAGAGTGACCAAACTCTTAGACTAGAATTACGAGTAAAATATGCTTCCATGCTATATTTTTAACAATATTTACTATCTTAAAAAAGCTTCGGAGCAAAATGCACAAAGAGAAAAATTCGACTGTATGGCAAACGAGCAAGTGATCTCCTGATGGTAAGTGATCTCCACCGCCCATAAAAATCTGCAACACCAGGGGTATTGCAGACGCGTTGCCAACCTAGAGGCCTAAGATGGGATACCTCACGTGCCAGGAATTTCACCGTTAAAATATATATATGTCTTTTTGTGTATTTTTGTGTACATTCTGAATTTTTCAGCACGCATTGTTTTTTTTTATTGTAGGTAATGCTATAGTTTTTAAATAAATAAATAATAATGGTCATTATCCCCCAGCTGATATTGATTTACACCCAGCAGGTGACGATTGAGTACATTTTCAACCCCCGTCGCAAAAAGAGGGGTGTTATAAGTATGACGCTGTTTGTCTGTGGCATCGTGGCTCTCAAACGGATGGACCGATTTCGATGCGATTTATTAGATGAATGCGAGTTTTCTCGCGGCGCTTCTTAACTATGTTTCATTAAAATCTTTTCAGCTTTTTTGAGATATTAAACTTTATAATGACAATTTGGCTTTTAGTAGAGAAAACTATCTTCTCTTTGAGCCATACCTTACTTGTAAATCATGCCTACATCTCGCTCATACTTTGACCATATTTTATACTCAACTGAATTAGAACCCTGCGTCGCAACTTTTAGGACACTTTTAGGGTTCACTGGTAATTACATAGAACCTTGTACGACGGGAAAGCGTGACCCTAAGCGTCGTTTGACGTTTATTCTTAAATATGGCGGCTTTGCACAGATTAACTTGTGCTTACACGACACGGCGACGATACGATATTGTTACAATCAACGATACGCGGCTAGAATCTATCTATTTATGTATTAATCAATAAAAATTACAGCATTAGATAAAAAACCAATGAGCTATAAAATATTAAATATTGACCCGGATAACTCACGTCTTAAATCGAGTTTAGCTCGACATGTTTCGGGCTAAATCCGTAGCCCTTCGTGTTCGGAGCAACGCGACTCAGCGGCTGCTAAAATTAAATTAATCATACAAAAAATACAAATAATAACATACAGGTATTAAAATCGACTTAAGGACTTAAGGACATGCTCAATTCGGTTGTATTGATATCAATAAAACCCAAACGAGGAGCAGAAGACCACTAAGATGTCACTGCCAGCTAATCTTTTTTTTATTATTATTAAATGGCTTCACTCCGTTTGGACTATTTTGCCAGCGTCAAGGTTGAGATGCCAGATAATCGTTTTGTCGCCAGATTTACGTAGGTCGACAAAATTCAAGCCAATCCGACCACTGGCAGTCTAGCAAATTAACTTGCAAGATTTGATCCTCACACACATATACATGCATTGCAAGTTAAATAAAAGTTTGTAAAACTGCCAAAGTGAATAGGATCATAAAGGATCTCAGTGAACAACATCGGCACCATTGACTACCTTTTTTACGGCAAAAAAACCATCGACCTTTGTTGAAATTTACGATAACTTTAGGTTTTTAACTGCCTATCTCAGAATTAACAATTGGTTAAATAAATAATCCTTGGGGGGCAAACCAATTACTATAAATAAAGTAGAAGTTGATTTGGGTTGTTAAAATGTTTTAATTACAGAGGATTTGAGTTGACGAGGGACACCTGCTAAGTTCGTAAAGCAGTTTCCTCTTCGGAACTTCGAAATAAATTAAAAAGCTATAAAAAGTTTTTTTTTTGTTTAAAATTTTATTTTTAATACAACCTTTTTTTTACTGACTGTACTTGCATTGTCATCCAAACTAAGCCGTCCGTTAGCGTTGAGGAGTTCTATCCTGCGGAGACGATCCTGGGCGAACTACCAGGATTTCAGTGACAGATTTTTGTATTGTCACTAGATTTACATAAGTATGCCAAATTTCAAGTCAATGTGACCACTAGAAGTGGGTCAAATTTAACTTGCAAGATTTGACCCGAACATACATACATACATTGCAAGTTAAATATTGCTATGTGTTGGTGGACAATAAAGAGTTATTGTATTGTATTGTAAAGTTTATTCGAAGGAATCCCCGCATTGTTAAGAAACTAAAACTAAACATCTTAACTATTTCTACGTTCAGTGGAACTGTAGAATGCTTCCACCGTCAAAAAAAAAATTGAAAGAAAGAAAGAAAGAAAGAAAAGTTTATTTTTGGCTCCAAAAATGTACCACCTAAAACTAAGACTAGAACTAGCACTAAAACTATGTTACTATGTGCAGTAACGCTGGTTTTCTGTGGAGCCCAAACGTTAAATAAACATGTATGCATGAGCCAGTTCCTTTGCCATAGTCAGACGGAGAAAAAAAATAAAAAATAAAAAAAAAAAAGAAATTAAGAAATTAAAACCATAGACAAAGGGAGAAGTGACGTGGCTCAGTGTAAAAGATAACAATACTTATACTGCTGTCGTGGCAATAAATAGTAATTTTTAAACATTTGAATCATTGAATTGGAAGTCATTCTTTGTACGAGGAAGCTGCCAGCTCTTTTACTCTTTAACCAACCAACTCTTAAGAGTATGAAACTACCGTGAGACTCACTCATATTAAACATGTCATATTACTCATGTCGAGCTAAACTCGATTTAAGACGTGAGTTATCCGGGTCATTATATTTAATATAACTCTTAAGAGTGTTCCAAAGCTTAAGTAATAACTCAAAAAACTATATTTTTAAATTATGCTAAGTAGCTATTCGAGTGTAGACTACAAACCGTAAAGTCCTTTTGAAAAAAAAACCAGAGAGCATAGAGTTGTCGCGACGCGTTAATGCCGGTGTCACGTCGCGCTTATTGGCTCTTCTCACGACTAGAGTTGGAAAGTGTCGATAGATTAAACGTTAATCGATATAAAATTAAACAGTTCTACTCAACTCCACTATTTCTCACTTTGCTCCTTTGCTCTCAACTGATTGCTCCTCTCATCCTCTCAAAGGTGGACTGGTAGAGATCCCTTAAAACTATAAGTTCGTCTGTGTATATCTTAACGTTTGTAAAATGTCTGTTTATCTAGATTTTGGGCACTCGTGTACTTACACTATCCGATGTTAATTTTTATTAAAAGCGTTTTTTCTTCCCTCTTGTGACGTATTTTTCTGTGTATCGAATATGCGGAAATAAATATGTTTCTCTCCCTCTGTGCCTCTAAATAAAATCGCCGTCAAAATAGTATTCTAAAAATGTACGTTTAGCTAATAGTTTAAAAATTAGTTATTTTACATCTGATATTCTTGTATGTCGTCTTTAGGCTGTAAATTTTAATTTTCTTGTGATTTTAGAACAGTTCAGACTTAAAAATAAATAAAAGAGTAGGTACCTTCCGAAATAGTTCGTATGTGTTGTCATTCACAAAACTAAATCTTAAACCGTTATATTTTTAATTTGTGCAGTTTTTATGTGCAGAAGTGACAAAATAAAGTAATTTAAGTTAAAATAAATTCATCAAGGCCAGAGATGAGAGAAAAAGACCGTTTTGTGTATTAATAAGATATTTATCGATACCGTCAGCTTATCCCATCCCTAGCTCTACAAATATTGACGTATCGATCGAGCCCGCGAGCGTCAACACAGGTATTTGTATAGAAAGTTAATTTGCCCCGCTGGAGTCGACACTTAGTGCTCCGGCCTTTACTGTAACATTTAGAGTCCTTGACAGCGCATCTTTACCAATGACCATTGGCAACAAACTTATGTTGGAACTAAACCTAAGTTACCTTTGGCTTATAATTAGACAAGACCCTTTAAGCAAATGCCTTAAGTTAGTTATGACATTTTTCACATTTTTGTGAAGTCATAATTTTATATTTCATTTTATCACGTTGACATTATAATTATTACTTAATCGATTGATTATTTCTATTTACTTGTGACACAGAAATTGTAATTAAAAAAAATCTTAATTCATGTTTTTACTTTTAATTGTTGTTATTATTATTTTTTAATTTAAATGAACTGGAATTTGTTCACGCGCGACCTTATGATAGCTATATTTATCCAAGAAACGTGTGTTCATGCAGTTCCTCCATCTTAACACTGTAAAACACATATTTCTTGAATAAACAATTAAAAAGTAATTGTTTCAATTCATTGATATGGACCTCAACAAAGTAAAGCCTGAATCAAAAAATTTTTTTTTATTTAAGTCTAATTTGATATTGTACATTTTATTTTATCTAACATTCTATTGTAATTCGACTACTATAATACATTTTTTATTTTTTATATAGGTACGTTCGACGATTCTTTTGTGATTTTTTTATAATTAGGTAGACATGTGTTCTGAAAAAATATATTTATCTATGCAATTGTTTATCGATTTTCTGGAATATCGACTTTTTCGTCTCTACTCTAGATATAAAGACATCGGGATTGTCGCAGAAATTAATAAACCGAACCAAAGCCGAACAAGAACTTTGTGACGAGCAGCTTCGTCGACTTAATTTCATTGTTTTTTTCAGTTAATTGATAGCAATTTTAATTTAAAATGTCATTACCACACCCGGGACTTATCAGGCTAACAACAAAGTAATAATTAATCCTGACCACGACCTTTGCAATGTGGCTGAACCGTCCAGGTAATTATTACTCACTAGCTTATGCCCGTGACTATATTATAACGTGGTGGCGCCCTCTACTGGAATAAAAAGTATCCTATACTATCTCTATACCAAATGTCATCACAATCAGTTCAGTGGTTTCGATGTGAATGCGTACCAGACAGACAGACGGAGTTACTTTCGCATTTATAATATCAGTAGGGATTGTTACCGTGCTAAGCCCCGGGTGTGTTGTGTGTTACACAGTGTGTTGCGGTGTTACGTTAAACTGATTTACGCGACTCAAAACTCACAAAATTACGCTTATTCCTCATCCATATCCTCACTCAAACAACATCCCAGCCACTAGACAGGTATACGCCGTCGAAACCTGTCAGCTTGCCCATACTCGTATCACACAAATTCCAGAAATCTGACGCCATTCCTTCTCGCTTCGCTTGACGTGATATTGCTTTTCGATAATACTTTTTTGTTACGGAGCCATCGGAGCGGAATAGTGGGATAGGATTAAAATCGTTTGCAACTTGAGAAGAGTACGTACCTACTACTGACGCGGACTGTAGCAGAAATGTTTAACCACTTTAGTTGAAAAATAATAAGTCTGTTTATGTAATTCCGTGTTGCAAAAGTTGCCGATTTATCGGGAGATCTGCCGATTTCGGCTCTTCCCTTCCGATATCCCGATTTAGCCACCCCGTCTCCTGAATTTCGAAGTAAAGTAACAATTAAAACAGTATTTTTAGGACGAAAACACCAAAGGTAACCTGATAACATTAAAACAATGCACGGAGATTCCCCAAAACTTCACGCACGACCTTTCAATAATGTAGTACCCACAAAATATATTAAATCTAAATGCCCTAAAATAGAGTTCGTTATTGTTTGGTAAATTTTAACTTTGTTTCATACTGCCCCGCTCACACTAATAGTGTTTTACAGCAGATTGAGAGGGACCGTATGATAAAAAATTGTAATTGCTCACTTGGTAGTAGACGTTGTTTTACTTTGACTAGAAAATCTTCCAAGTTCTTCCGATTTTTTGCTGGAAAATTTAACGATTTTTAATTTTTCACTTTTGCAACACTGTGATGTATTTGTATATCACAATATGGCGATAATCAATACTTAAATGTCAGAATGCGTAATAAATAATATCAATCTATTACATTCTATACATTGCTATTAAGTAAATCATTTAATGAATAGTAATGACTCTTCGATTAACCATGTACCTATTAAGATTTGTATAGAATTTATGGAACCCTAAAAATAACGTATATCGATCGTTATATTAATCGTTCATTCACCCGCAATATCTATAAAACCCTTCAATCTAACCTTGACACTTTATCGATAAGTCAACAACGCTTGTCGAATGTTTAACACCGTACTCCATCACTAGTGTCAATATTGACAGCTCTGGCTGTCACATAGAAGGCCATTAAAAAAAAGTGGGTGAAAAAAAAATTTAACTACTCGCATGATCTATCCTTGAATTTGATTTTTTTATGCCAAATATGATTATTGTTACAATCTGTTTATACTAAAGACAAATAAATTATTTGAAGGTATTATTTGAAAACTCGCAAGGGTCTTTGAATTTAACTGTGCGAGACCCAGACATAATTATTAAAGTAAACAGTAGAGGTAGGCTGACATGTTTCGAACCTTTTCGTGGTTCATTTTCTAGGTGATCTCGAACTGAAAATCAACCTTGAACTGATGTTGGTATCTTAAAGCAGGTACTACTAATAACTGTGTCTGTCAGTTACCTCTTCACGCATCTACTTATATTTAAGATCCGGCTAAGAACTAACAGTTTTTATCGTGGAAAATTAGAAAGTTCCCGCGGGATAGCGGTAAACGAATTTTTCGCGATTTTGCAAAAACTTGGTTTTTTTAGGGTTCCGTACCGAAAGAGTAAAAAGGTAAACCCTATTACTAAGACTTCGCTGTCCGTCCGTCTATCACCAAGCTGTACCTCCCAGGCCTCATGAACCGTGATAGTTAGACAGTAGAAATTTTCACAGATATTACAACAAATACTAAAAACAGAATAAAATAAATATTTAAGGGGGCTCCCATACAACAAACGTGATTTTTTGCCTTTTTTTGCTTATGTCTAATGAATGTTGTGTACAGAACTCTTCGTGCGCGAGTCCGACTCGCACTTGGACGGTTTTTTTTTCTTAAAGTAGAAAAAAAAACCGTCCAAGTACAAAGTAGTAGATTCTATTCTTTGCAGAAACATAGTACAGACACCAATATCGGACACAACAAGCGTGCATAAACTGATACGACTCTATTACTAGGGCCGGAAGGACGTGTCAGATATTTTTGCACGCTCCGCTGTGGCAGATATTAATGCTGGTGACTGTACCTACAGCAGTTAGTATAATATCACATTGTAAACACGAAATATCATAATAAAGTGATAGCTATCGCGGTTGTAACGGCACCTGGCCACGTGAAGTACAATGGGGTGTTCGAAACATGACCACGCTTCCTTTAGGCAGGCCACACACCATGCTTTATTTCGACCACTACTTTATTAATAAATGAATAATAAAGCTTGTACTATGGACACTAGGCAACGGATAAACATACTTATATAGATAAATACATACTTAAATACATATTAAACATCCAAGACCCGAGAACAAACATTCGTATTATTCATACAAATATCTGCCCCGGCAGGGGTTCGACCCCGGGTCCTCAAGCTTCGTAGTTCTACCACTTGGCCATTAAAAAAAGGTAAACAATCTTGATGAGTCATTTATTAAAAACGTTTTTAACGTTGTCAAACTTGAGCAAATAACAAACACAATTAACAAATATTAAATATAATGACACGGATAACTCACGTCTTAAATCGAGTTTAGCTCGACATGTTTTGGGCTAATCCGTAGCCCTTCGTCTTCGGAGCAACGCGACTCAGCGGCTGCTGCAACACGCGCACTGCGCGCCGCCGCTCTGCTCGCGCGACTACCCAACGAAACTGACACCGGCACACAACTACCCGCGTTTTCATCATCATTACAACTGTCAAATGTAGGGTAGCACACAACACTAACAACATCGCTCTGTAAAGGTACGTTCACACACACCGATGACGCAGCACGAGTATTTAACACCGTTTTCCAACTCGGAGGTACCGTCCAACCACTATCCCGGTTGAAATTCGGCCGACGACTAATCTCGATGGCTTCACGCACTAACAATTAACAAAACTGAGAAATAACGAAACAAACTTAGTATAGTTGAAAACCCGCCAACATTGTTAATTTCAAAGTGGGTACAATATCTACAAAACCAGACGTGATTTTTATCAAACATAGCTAAGAACCATCTTAAAAAAACTCGGTGTGACGTGAAAAGAACTGCATTAAAATCGGTCCATCCGTTTAAGAGCTAGTGCCACATACAGACAGACTGACAGACAGATATTGTCGTGAAACTTATAACACCCCTCTTTTCGAGTTGGAGGGTGAAAATAACTTGATATTTGGTACAGACATGTAGTTCAGATTACAATGCAAGTACAGTCAGCAAAAAAAGCTTGCATAAAAATGTTGTTTTTTACAAAAACTTTTTTACAATAAAAATAGCTACTTAATAATATAGATACACTGAAGATAGATATAGGATATGATTACACACATTGAATGAATTAAATGTATGAGGAAATGTGTAGTAGGCTGTTACTGAACCCGTGAGATACACTTTTGGCCTCATCTGCACTTACATCAGGTGAGATAAGAGTCAATCACGGTGTTTTATGTAAAAAAAACCGGCCAAAAGCGTGTCGTTCACGCCCAGCATAGGGTTCCGTAGCCATTACGAAAAAATCAAATAATATTTTTCGAAGGATTTCGTATTGTGTGCTGAATCTTCCAAGTTTAGCTATATTTTATACCTTATTTTATACCTTTCAAATTTTCCCACTCACCGGTTTAGATTTTAGAGGGGGTGGGACGCTCGATTTTCATGAAAATTTGCACTTTCAAGTTGAATATTTTGCAAACAAATCACTGAATCGAAAAATCGTTTTAGCAACCCCCATGGTTTTAAAATACCTATCCAACGATACCCCACACTATAGGTTTGGATGAGAAAAAAATCTTTTACGTATTGGGATGGTACACTAAAAAAAATTTTTTTTTTTAATTTTTTTATTGTACCATTTTGTCGGCATAGTTTACATATATATCCGTGCAAAATAACAGCTTTCTAGCATTGATAGTCCCTGAGCAAAGCCGCGGACGGACAGACAGACAGACATGGCTAAACTATAAGGGATCCGTTTTTGCCATTTTGGCTACGGAACCCTAAAAACGACAACGAGCAGTCTATTCGTCAGCGTGCAGCCGCCCTAACCCCGCAATATGGGTCACCGCAAATGTAAACAATATCTTTGTCGCATCACACCCATTAATTATCATTTGTATAATTAAGAGAACCTCGAATTATGTTGCGAGGGAAACTCGGGTAGCATGTTATCCTTATCTGACATGAAAGGCTCTACACGCTTTATGTCATCGATATACATATTATACAGTTTATTGTATTCTTTTTTAGGGTTCCGTAGTCAAAATCAAAATAATCAAAATCATTTATTCAGTAAATAGGCCGCAATGGGCACTTTTACACGTCATTTTTTAAACTACCAGCGCTTTCGGAAAGACCATCATTGCCAAGAAGAATGCGCCGCAAGAAACTTGGCAGAAAGTCATTTTTTCAACATAAAATAATTACAAATAAAATACTTAAAAACTACAGTATACAATTAAATAAAAAAAAATACAAAATAATAATAATAATAATACAGGGATGTATGGGGTCCCTTAGTTACAAAACTAAACACTAACTATTATCTACGTTCGGTGGAAGTGTAGACTGCTTCCACCGTCATAAATTAAAAAAAAATAGTAATAATAATTTAATTCTGAAATTTACATTTCAGGTCAAGTAACCATTAAGCTTTTGGATTCCGAAGAAGTCAACTAGGAACCCTTATAGTTTCGCCATGTCTGTCTGTCCGCGGCAAAGCTCAGAGACCGTTAGTACCTACTAGAAAGCTATAATTTGGCATGAATATACATAGGTATCAGTCACGCCGACAAAGTGGTAAAATAAAAAAAAATAGGGTACCTCCCATAGACGTAAAGTGGGAGTGTTTTTTTTTCTCCACTAACCCTTTATTGTGGGGTATCGTTGGATAGGTCTTTTAAAACCATTGGGGGGTTTCAAAGACAATTTTTTCTTCTTCTTATTTTTTGTAAAAGTAGATATAACGGTCGTGGCCTGTAATACGAGCAAATGATCTATTGAGATATGCCGAAATAATTTAAAGTCACATTGTTATATGTCTCAGTTAATCAGGTGACCCACTTGCCCGTTTGCCACTCTAAAGCCGACTCCTGTCATAAATATTTTCCACGATATTTCACAGGATAATTTAACTACCGTCCCAAATGTATTTTCAATTCGTTTCTCACATAAATAAATCGCTCATTAATAAAATCCAATTAGGATTGCTTTAGAAATAAAAATGAAACGGCGGTCATAAATATTAGAAGCCTGTAATTAATGTAGTCTGAGCGCCGGCTGGGGGTTCGGCCACGTTGTGTGTTTACGATTAGACAAAGATGAAGTATTCGTGTTGTTGGCTTTGCTTTATTAGGTCTTACGACACGAGATATACTTCATCTACGTATTTTCCTTAACTTAGTAGTTGAAATTTTGTGTCTGTGTGAGTGTGTTTTGGGAGACTTCCGCTGCATTTAGTTTATAAAATATATAAAGAGAGAGAGAGAGAGAGACAGAAACATTTATTTACACATATTCGATACACTTAAAAATACATTAGATGGAAAGAATAAAAATAACATCGAATAGTATAAAGTGGGCCCCACTCAGCATAATGTTACGGCAAGCCGCAACGCTGTTTTTCAGTGGAACCCATTTAAAAACTAAAACTTATAAAAACATACAACTATGACGACACGAACGCCAGCGGAAAGAAGTTCGCAAAAAAACTATATGGCAGCGATCAGTTTAAACATTTTCGAAACAGTTAAACCTAAAGTCAGGCCAGGATTGTAGTGTAATATGTATTTACAATAATTTCAATAATAATAATATTGTGATGCATTACAATAACTGTCGATAAACATATATATTTACATGCATATAATAAGCATGTGTTATTTCCAAGGGCCATAGCTATATAGTATATACCAAATATTATTGAAATCTACGCATAAAATAGTAATAACACACACACACACACACACACACACACACACACACACACACACACACATACATACAGTGAAAATTGCCTGGAGAGATTGCTCGATGGACCCAGGGCATGGTCTTTCCGAAAGCACTGGTTGTGTTTTCTGTACTGCTTACTGTGTTGGTGTGCAATAAAGAGTTATTGTATTGTATTGTATTAAATATGTACTTTGAATTATATGTGTATTTATGCATCTAAGCTCCTTATTGTTAGTAAATAAATAAACAAACATAATTGACAAACGTGATATAAAAAAATGATTAACTAAAATTAATTAAATAATTAACTGAATTTATGTATCTATATAATTTTTTTGTACTGATTTGTGGTGTGCAATAATAATATTTATCTTGTATTGTATTTTTTTAATTATTATTAGTTTATATACATAAAAAAGAACTAATCTAAGATTGAGTTGAATTGTGATAATTGACTTAACTAAGGAATGATAATTTTCATCTCATTAAAGTATCACCTTTAGTCAAAACGCAGCCGGCCCCCGGGCTATGAAATTGTTCGAAGCGTAAATTGACTAATAGTCATATATCATAGTGTCTGTATGTTCCTGGACGGTTAGCAGCAGAAGCTAAATAAACTGATGCAGAATATTCTAAGCAACTTAAAAAAATAAAAAACTTCCAGTATTATAATTTCAAAGTACAATATCTCAAAAATGGCTGAACCGATTTTTATCAAACACGGCCTGTTGCCCGCGACTCCGTCTCCGTAGAATTATTTTATCGCTATCCCGCGGGAACTATGTAATTTCCGGGATGAAAACTATCTTATAACCTTCCCCGGGACTCAAAGGATCTGTATACCGAATTTCATCTAAATCGGTTCAGCGGCTTAGACGTGATAAGGTAACAAACATACAGACTTACAAACTTTCGCATTTATACATAATATTAGTGGGAAGTGGGAAATTATTAAAAAACACCGCGAGGAAACTCGCTTTCACGTGAAGAACCGTTTGAGTGCTACGATGCCATAGACAGAGAAAGACAGATATTAACGTAAAATTTATAAACACTCCTCTTTGCGTAGAGGGCGATTTCATCTATGACAAAAAAAATACTATCCCGCGGGAACTATGCGTATTTCCGGGATAAAAACTATCCTGTGTCCAATTTTTTTTTTTTTTTTTTTTTAAAAGTGATCACTAAAAACTTTAGATACCTAAAAACTAAAACAGATAAAAGAAGTTTAGAATTAGAACTCTGTTATAGGTACTCCGTTTAATTTAAGGTTTGAATTAACGGTCAAATTTTAACACACGTTTTTCGATATTTTGAACACAAATGGACTAAAAATTCCTACACATTTATTTGCGTTATTTATTAAGTATGTCTTTATTATAGAAGTTCACACAATTTTAAATAGTTCCGTTGTTTAATTCAAAAAAAGTATGCAAATATTACCGTTAAATTTCAAATCCATACCTAATCCATACGAGTACTAATATTATAAACGCGAAAGTGTGTTTGTGTGTTTGTCCGTCTTTCACGCCGTAACGGAGCGACGGATCGACGTGATTTTTGGCATAGAGATAGTTTATAGGCCCGAGTATGACGTAGGCTACTTTTTATCCCGGAAAACGCACAGTTCCCGAGGGAACAGCGCGCGATAACCGAATACCACGCGGGCGGAGCCGCGGGCAAAAGCTAGTGTAAAATAAATGGACTATAACTAACCTAAAGTTCAAAACTCGGGACCCAAACATCCAACTTCAGTTTCTATTCAAAGCTTTTTTTCCCTCGTTTTGAGTTACAATGCAGTTTAAAATGTAATGACTCGATTGCACCCACGCTGCATTTCGATCGCCATGAGCCGACAAAAACGGTAATGAGATCACGTATCATTGGAATGAGGGTATATTGACAACAAAATATCGCTAGATGGCGTTAGTGTTTGGAGCAGTGTTGCCAGGCGTCCTGATTTGCGCGGGATTTCCTGATTTTCAGGAGTGTGTTGGGTCGATAAATATCCTGATCTAATTTCTCACTAATATTATAAATTCGAAAGTTTATAGTTAAGTCTGTTTGTTTATTTGTTTGTTTGTTACTTCATCACGTCTAAACCACTGAACTGATTCAGATGAAATTCGGTATACAGATAGTTTAGGTCCCGAAGAAGGACATAGGATAGTTTTTATCCCGGAAAATTCCATAGTTCCCGCGGGATAACGATAAACGAATTCTGTACGGACGGAGTCACGGGTAACGGCTAGTAAATCAATAAACTTCATGCCCTATTAAATAAAATTAATTTAACGATTAAAATAAGATTCACTAGTAAAAAATATAGTTGAAAATACAAACTGAAATATAGATGCACAGAAAAAACAGAAAAATAAGACCATCACTGGGAATCGAACCCAGGTCCTCGGCAATCCGTACCGCATGCTATACCGCTACACCACTGATGGTCAACGGTACCGACACGAATTTCCCTATGCACCTCATATCTCAGCTTGTGTTTCTTACTTAGTCACTTAAGCAGCGACGCTAGCGACATCTATGCCGTAAGCCCTCAAACTTTTTCGGCATTCCTTTGGAACTAACCGCTCACCCGGACAAGAGATATCGTTTCTAAGCAATCAAATTAAGATTGGTTTTTTGGAATCTTTTTGTATTTTTTATTTCAATTCCAAATTTTTACTTTTACGGTCATCCCGTAAAACCGAAATTGAAAATACAAACTGAAATATAGATGCACAGAAAAAAACAGAAAAATAAGACCATCACTGGGAATCGAACCCAGGTCCTCGGCAATCCGTACCGCGTGCTATACCGCTACACCACTGATGGTCAACGGTACCGACACGAATTTCCCTATGCACCTCATATCTCAGCTTGTGTTTCTTACTTAGTCACTTAAGCAGCGACGCTAGCGACATCTATGCCGTAAGCCCTCAAACTTTTTCGGCATTCCTTTGGAACTAACCGCTCACCCGGACAAGAGATATCGTTTCTAAGCAATCAAATTAAGATTGGTTTTTTGGAATATTTTTGTATTTTTTATTTCAATTCCAAATTTTTACTTTTACGGTCATCCCGTAAAACCGAAATTGAAAATACAAACTTAAATAAAAAATAAAAAAAAAAATAAAAAGTAAAAATTTGGAATTGAAATAAAAAATACAAAAAGATTCCAAAAAACCAATCTTAAAAATATAGTTGCCAAAATCATTTTACCAAATACCGTATTTTAAGCATTAAGCAACTAATTTGTTTTTCATGCAGTCGGTACGTCCATAAATCTCTCATAATCTGTATCTAGCCGTTTCATAAACAGAGAGAGATGGTAATATGATAAGGCTATCTCATGCCGTGGAATGTCTACGCTGCGCCGTACTATTTGGAATTGCTTAAGCACTTGCTTTATGTATGTTTCAAATGGCATTAGTTTGTATGACGATAATGCTAAAGCCGAGTTTAGACTTGCAAGAAAAATCATGCAAGTTGCATTACATTGCGAAGCCGTAAATCGAGCGCCGCAATGTTATGCAACTTGCACGACTTTTCTTGCAAGTCTAAACGCGGCTTAAGAAGTATAGGGTGAGCCTTGAACAGAAGCAAATGGATCAAACAACTTTTCAGTATTGTTATTCTGTCCCATAACTAGACATCAGTGAGTGATACACTATGTTGGAAAAATGTTAGCAATGGAATCGCCTTAAGACTGTCACAAATCCTAACTTTTAGTGGAAGGAGCGGCCACACCGCTGCGTAAAAAACGGTGACGGTACGGAATCGCAGTCACGCATCGTATACGCACCGTTTTTATTGCATGCTCTCCACACCGCTGCTAATACGCCATCGGTGCGGAATCGCAGTGACGTGCCGTAAACGTCCAGACTTTCAAATTCAAATTCAAATTCAAAATTCTTTATTTCAGACAAACAGAGTATCCATAGTGTGTTAGTAATTAAACAAACAAAACAAAAGATAATACATTATAAACTTATTCTAGTGTTAGTGTTTAAGGACATATATTTATTATTATTATACTACCTATTATACATATACTAGATACAGAAGAGGTCACAGATATCTTTACACTTTACTACATTGTCTCTGTCACTTAATGTTTGTACTTTTTTACAAAAAAGCCTAGTGGTTTGACCTATCGCCTCTCAAGCAGAGGGTCGTGGGTTCAAACCCCGGCTCGCACCTCTGAGTTTTTCGAAATTCATGTGCGGAATTACATTTGATATTTACCACGAGCTTTGTGGTGAAGGAAAACATCGTGAGGAAACCTGCACAAATCTGCAAAGCAATTTAATGGTGCGTGTGAAGTTCCCAATCCGCACTGGGCCCGCGTGGGAACTATGGCCCAAGCCCTCTTGTTCTGAGAGGAGGCCTGTGCCCAGCAGTGGGACGTATATAGGCTGGGATGATGATACTACCTATTAACCATACATTGTGGAAAAGCAATAAAATATTGAGTATTGAGTATTGAGTCAACCGTTAATTAAATAATGCAGTGACTTGTTAGTTTCCGGTTACCATCACAAAACTATCTACTGCATTCCGTACAGGGCAGTCAGTGAGGAATATTTGTCATATTATTAATAATGTGATTATAATAATAGGTAAGTGCCTTAAAATATTTTACTTAATTAGTTCGACTGTTACGTTATCAGTAAACATTCGACACGTATTTTTTCTTTTGTCAATTAAACAAAAACAGGCTACGTGCGAGTCGGACTCGCGCACGGAAGGTTCCGTACCATTATCTATACAATATTAGACACTAGCAAAAGAAGACTAGACGAATAGAATATACGACTAAGGGGCTGTTTCACTACCAATTGATAAATTTTATTTGACGGATAAATGTGATGCCGTCTACGTCAATTCCAACAAATACTTTAACAAATTTTATAACAAATATTTTTATATCTGACTATATCAGATAAATATCATGGGACACTTGACACCAATTGACCTAGTCCCAAACTAAGCAAAGCTTGTATGGACACTAGGCAACGAATAAACGTACTTATATAGATAAATACATATTAAACATCCAAGACCCGAGAACAAACATTCGAATTATTCATACAAATATCTGCCCCGGCCGGGAAATGAACCCGAGACCTCAAGCTTCGTAGCCAGGTTCTCCAACAACTTGGCCATCCGGTCGTCCTTATCTATATCAGTAACTATAGAAGTAAATTAGTGAAATTTTAAATAATTTCATACGTTTACACATTTTATTAACTTGTCTGTCAAAAAGAGATTTTATTATTAGACATAACTACGTCAGTTGATTCATGGCGCTGTAAACGGGACGAACGACCCACTAATGAGGAATATCTTATTTTAATACACAAATCTGTTTTTAATAAAATGAGCGAGCGAGTTTTAAATTGGTCTAAATTAAGTCGTTTGAGATTGAAGGTGGCCTATTGCCAAGCACTCCCAAGCGGAGGATCGTGGGTTCGAGCCCGAGTTTGCACTCATTTTAAAGGAATGAGGGCTATCGTTTTTTGTCTCACTAGATGGCGCGCTGTTGCGTGAGGTTTTTAAGTATGGCTTTCAAAGTCTGTTATTACGGGCGTGAAAACAAAGTTTAGATTAAAATCATATTTAATACACCTTAAAATCGTACCATAAAAATATCGAGCATGCCACAGTGTTGCATAGTCCCCGTTTTGTTCGGAAAAAAGGGAGGACAAAGGTTTCCGAAAGACAAAACTGTCTCAAAACACAGACATTCATTGCCCCGGAACGCATATTTGCCATAATTAATTTCAGATATTGCAAAATATTCACAAAATTATTCTAATTATAAATAAACCCGCGTAGCTCACCCAAAAACTATGAGATTTGACATTTCGGAGACCTCACGCTACACTAGCGCCTCTAGCGGCGAATTCATACGCGATAGCCCTCATTTAGAAAAGATGTTGAGTGTAACGTCTGATAGCCAAGTCTAGTAGTAGTGTTGCTCTCGGTAAGGATGAACTTGAGTTCGAAACGCGTCAGCCAAATGTGGTGGTAGTGATATTTGGGTTTGGGTGTGATTTGAGAGATCCCTTTAAGGGATAAGTTCGCCTTTGTACATCATGTGTTTTTATGTACAATAAAGAGTTTTACAATACAATACTTACAATTTGTGTGTTCTTACGTAAGTGGAGGAGGATGTTTTCAACTATGGCTTCTCATGCAGAGGATCATAGGTTCAAACCCGCTCGCACTTCCGAGTTTTTCCTAATTCATGTGAGAAATTATTTGAAATATATCGCGAGCTTTACGGTGAAGGAAAACATCGTGAGGAAACCTGCACAAATCTCCGAAGCAATTCACTGGTGTGTGTGAAGTTCCCAAGCCGGACTGGGCCCGCGTGGGAACTTTGGTTCAAGCACTCTCATTGTGAAATGAGGTCTGTGCCCAGCAGTGGGAATATAGGCTGGTATGATGATATTGATGATGAACTTCTAAATACCATCACCTCACTCATCGCCATCTTTTAAAACAATTCTGAAATAGCTTTAAAGTAAATAAGGGAAAGAGATTTTAAAATAAACCGCGCCCGAGCCAAAGACAACACTTGAAAAACTCGAGGTGTCAGTCTGTCTATGGTGAAAAACAGCCTAAACAAACAGAGATTGTGAATAAATGTGCCAACTAAATCAACGCCCACTTACTGGAAAAACTAAATCTAGATTCAGTCGTCATGTGGTTTAATCGTGGCGCTAAATTAAGTTTTATTTAACCGACTTCAAAGAAGATTTCTTCGTCAGCTGTTTTTTTTAATGTCAGTACCCTTAGTGTATGTTTTCGGTTACAAAATACGTCTCGATCGCGTTCGCGTTAAAATCTCAATTTGTATGGAAACACGAACATCGCAAACGTACCGCTAGAGGCGCTGTTCGTGTTTCCATACAAATTGAGATTTTAACGCGAACGCGATCGAGACGTATTTTGTAACCGAAAACTTACACTCACACTCACTCTTACTTAAGGGTACTGAACACAAACTTGATATTTGGCAGACATAGGTACATACTTTTGGTATCATAAAAAGACGTTAACAGGACTGCCACTGTTAGGTACGCGTGTGTGCGTAAGTTTAATTTCTGGTTGTATGGTGAACGGTTGCGTTGCTCTGAAGATGAACTCTGGTTGAGTTCGAAACGGGTCGTGTCGTGCGGTGCAGTGGCGGTGATAGATGGGTTTGTGTGATTTGTGTGTGTTCTTACAGTGTGGAGGTGGAGGAAAAACTGCATGAAGATTTGTTGCGTATACGCAGCGATCATAAAGGTCGCGGGTGAGCAAAGTAATTGTTTTAGTTCATGATATATGGACCTCCGCATTCAATAAACTACTTTACTAGCTGTTTCCCGCGACTCTGTGCGCGTAGGTTTCGTTTTTCGCTATCCCGCGGGAACTTAACAATTTGCCGGGATAAAAACTATCCTATCACCTTCCCCGGGACTCAAACATCTGTGTAGGTACTGAATTTGATCTAAATCGGTTCAGCGGTTTAGACGTGATGAAAAAACAAACAGATTTATAACTTTCGCACTTATAATACCTACTAGCTTTTTCGTTATCGCGCGGTGTTCCTTAGGAAATAGTGCATTTTTCCGGGATAAAAAGTACCCTATGTCACTCTCTGGCCCATGAACGTGAATAAATAAATAAATACTTAAATAAATAACCAAATAAATAAATAAACCATCTCTATGCCAAAAATCACGTCGATACGGAGCGACGGATGTACGAAAGACGGAAAAACATACAAACATACACTTTCGCATTTATAATATAAGTATGGATTAGTAGAATTCATCCACGGGTGTAAAACCATGGACATTAAGTTAGTCAACCATAAACAAAATAAATCAGAGATTAAATTACTTTATCAAATATATTTTATTGGCTGATACATCCGATTTGTAATAATAAAAACCTGTGTGGCATTGCATTTATTTTTACATGTTTATAGCTGGACCGTAAACATGTATGGAAAGAGTCGTAAATATGTTCATTGGTTGATATCATTCGATCCATTCGTTCTTTTAATTCCATTCCATTCGGAGACCGGATAGTATACCAGTGTGGCCTGTAATATGAGCAAATATTACATTAGTTCGGCGACTTTTAAAGTAAATTAGTTTTTTAATTTTTATTACACTTTAAAGTTTATTCGAAGAAGCAATGTAAAGCGAAATGCTTTATGTTTGTAGCGTGACAGGCGACGTCAGTTGTGTTCTAGGATGGCGTACATTGAATAGCACTATTTAATTTGTATGAAAAAAGGAAAATTCAAAGACTCCATTATTTTTAAAAGTCGCTGAACTAATGTTGTTCAGTTTGACGAGGACGATCTATGTTTTAATGTTTTGCTCATATTACAGGCCACACCGCTATACTATCCGGTCTAGTGCCACGAGAGTTGAAGTAAATGATTAAACACAGAGCTACATGAAGACCTGATTTCATTAACGGAGAATGAATGAAATGAATGAGGGAATGTCAAAATACCGCGTCATTACATGACACGGTCTTGTGTGCGTGACCTCAACTCTGGTGGCACTACCTATATAGTGGTTAGAGATCCTAATTGACTGATTCAGGGGTGACTTTGCTAATACTGTTATTAAATATTTTTTGTGAAAGTTTGTTTGTGTGTGTTATTAAATAGTTCTCAGAAACAGCTGAACCGTTTTGAATAGAACTTTCGATTAAAACAAACGGCATCAAAATCAAACTATTCGTTTAGGAGCTACAATGCCAAAGACAGACACACAGACTTTTTAAACTTATAACACCCCTATTTTAGCGTAGGAGGTTAGAAATATTGTAGGTTAAGCATGAGTTGGATTTCAACCAGCATTTTTTATCTTTTTCATACATACAATAACTAATATTAGTACCTTATCAATTATTAATTATTATCTATTTGTGCCACTTCTTCACTTTTTGTGTCACACGAATGAGGGCTACCGTTTTCGCGCTCACCAGTTGGCGCCACTGTAGACAAAGGTCCTGGCTGAAGTAGTGGTTAGTTTGTTATTACGGGCGTGAAAACAAAATTTACATTTAAATCATATTTAATACCTTAAAACCGTACCATAAAAATATCAAGCATACAAGCAAGCCACAGTGTTGCGTAGTCCCGTTTTGTTCGGAAAAAAGGGAGGACAAAGGTTTCCGAAAGACAAAACTGTTTCAGAACACAGACTTTCATTGCCCCGTAACGCATATTAGCCATAATTAATTTCAGGTATTGCAAAATATTCACAAAATTATTCTAACTATAAATAAACCCGCGTAGTTCACCCAAAAACAGTGAGATTTGACATTACAGAGACCTCTCGCTACACTAGCGCCTCTAGCGGCGAATTCATACGCGATAGCCCTCATTGAGAACCTCTCCTTTTTTAAAGTCGGTTGAAAACTGAAACAATACTCAATTCAATTACAAGGTATACTCAAACTAACAACATTAACACTGTCACAGCCCAATAAAAGTTAACAGGTTAACAGCTACAAACACAAAGCGTGGACACGGCTACGAACAGTTTAGGCGATGCGTGGGCGCCGACGGATGGACACGTTTGCATTGGGCTGCGTTAAGGGGCAGACGGACAAGCATAGACATTTTGAAAAACGCTCGCACGGGATGACACTACGGTGCAATAGGCCAGATTCCTAAAATTGCGTACGGACAGCGCGTACATTGGTACGCATAGTCGGTTGCGCGTGTCCTGAAACGCCATGTCCGTACGTGCCGCTACGCTACGCATACACTCTTGGAGAACGCGTGCCGCATGAACTGCCGGGCTACTACGAAACTCGAAACTAAGTTCGTGTCGTGCGGTCCCTCTCGCTCTCGTATTAAACAGTATAAGTATCAGAGGGACCGCACGACACGAACTTCGAGTTTCGAGTTTCGAGGCGGCAGTGGGTCTTTGGCCGCGCGTCAAAGAGGACGCGTTCGTTCTGGTACGCGATATTTAGACGGCAAAATGGATAAAGCTCTGAAGCCCGTTTCTCGTAGCGCTATGGATCGATTCAATTCAAGTTTAGGTTCGTAGCAGTCCGTACAGGAGCTGTACCCGTATCCAATTTACGCGTACCAACGTACGTGCAGTCCGTACGCAGCTTAAAAATATACAATGAGTCCGTCAGTTAGATTTAAAAAAGGGGTTGGACACGTATTTTTTTCTTTTGTCAGATAAACAAAAATTATGCACACAGCCGGTTAAAGTTTCGTGTGTTTCAGAAAGGAGCGACTGGCCCTCTTCCTTCACCCTCGGCCAAAACTTTGACACGCTCCATCTTTGCCTTTTTTTGTGATTGACAAAACAAAAGTACATAAGCATCCAATATTCTAATCAACGCACTAATTAGATTTTTCGGAGACACTGGCCCTTCTGACCAACTTTCAAGTTTTTAATTATTAAATTAACAACCTGTAGACGTCTGCGCCTTAAAGCATGATGCGTTTATCCGAACGCATTTTGTTTATGTTATGACTCTATCTCGCTGCGTATAGGTACGCACTTCCAGGGCCACATAAAAATTATGGACTTGTAAAAGTGGCGTAGCGTAGTGGGGGCGAGGGGGGCAGACCGCCCCGGGTGGCATTTTTTAGGGGCGGCAAAATTCCATTATTAAGTAACACTGATTCATCAACATCATCTCAGCCTATATACGTCCAACTGCTGGGCACAGGCCTCCTCTCAGAATGAGAGGGCTTGGGCCGTAACGGAGCGACGGATCGACGTGGATTTTTGTCATAGAGATAGTTATGGGCCCGAGAGTGACATGGGCTACTTTTTATCCCGGAAAAATGCACAGTTCCCGAGGGAACAGCGCGCGATAACCGAATACCACGCGGGCGGAGCCGCGGGCAAAAGATAGTATTTCATATTTTTGTCGCACCTACGATTCGAATGTAATAATTATACTATACTTTAGTTATATCTAAATAAGATGGCGGTTTTTTTTTTTATCACGGGACAATTCACTATTGGTTATTAAAAACACAGTCCTCCTCGCACTGGTGCACCTTGCACTTTTAACTCTAACCTCACCTGTTGACGCAGTTAGTACATCTCTAGTTAACTGTAAGTTAACTGCCACTAATTCAATTAACATTAGCTTCATAAAGACGTCTCGTTCTCTAGGGAAACGTATCGATAGCTCCCGTACTCATTTAAACAGTCAAAACGGTGTTAGATATTGGGTAAGATGCGTTAAACAACCGCGGTTGATGGATTACTTACATACAAATCCATTAACTTTGGCTACGGCTTCTTCTGTGTGCTCCCGTGCAGGTCCTACGCCATAGTTATGCCCATTATGCGTCTAAGATTCCTACCGCAGCGAACAAAAGAGCTGATGATCTTGAAACGGCTGAACCGATTTTGATAAAACATGTCTAAGATCCATCGCTAGAAAACCAGCTTTCAAATAAAAAAACCGCATTCAAATCGGTCCACCCGTTTAAGAGCTACGGTGCCACAGACAGACACACAGACATACAGACACACAGACACACATAGCGGTCAAACTTATAACACCCCTCTTTTTCGTCGGGGGTTAAAAAGAATAATCAACAAAAAATTGAAAAACCCAGACTTTGTAACTTCAAAGGTAACGGGTAAACCGATTTTGATGAAACATGTCTAAGAACCATCGCTAGAAAATCTGGTTTCAAATTTAAAAAAAAAACCGCATTCAAATCGGTCCACCCGTAAGAGCTACAGTGCCACAGACAGACACACATAGCGGTCAAACTTTTATAACACCCCTCTTTTTGAGTCGGGGGTTAAAAAGAAGAAAAGAAAGAAACACTTATTCACTATTCACAAAACTTACTTATTTACTACCTGCTAGGACAAGTTATATAGGTACTTTCTGCCATCTATAATGTCTTGGATCTTCGATCTATGATATGACAAAGGGGTTTACATTTTAAACTACCCCAGCGCCCTCTGGGCCCCACTTAATTTAACACGATAGGATTATGTGTGGGACACGCTACTATACAGAACCCAGTAGGGTTACCACTTCAAGAATCCCAACTAATATTATAAATGCGGGTTTCCTAATGTTTTGGCGAAAATTATTTAGCACTGATATAATTTCCCAACTAATGATTTGATAAATGATTATTATGCAAATTATTACCTGGGATTTTTTAAGATGTCATTAGTGTTTTCGTCAAATGCTTTGATTGGCAATCCTTCATTTAGCAAGCAAACAAGCAAGCAAGCCAATGTTTTTTTCCGTTCTGTTACAAAAAAAAACCTAACATCGAAGGCTAAAGCGGAAGCTACGCTACGCTTCGCTCCCGCCTTAGCCGTCTGAACCTAACCTATCCAAGTCGCTTCTGCCTAGTCTTGTCTTGCTCGCTCGCTTCGCTCGCTCACCGCCACATAATTTAACATTTATTCTTTTTATTATATATCATGACTGATATACCTACCTTATGTGTAAAAATTGGCCAAATGTTATTTGACTATTTGTTATTTGCCTTAGCCAATCATTTGCTACATAATTGTTTGCCACATAAAAGTGTGATGGAGTAAAATTTTGCAATATAAAAATGTTGCGAAATAAGAAAAATGCGAAGCAAAGTTATGCCAAGTATTGGTTTGCCAAATGAAATTTCGGCGAAAGGTTGGTTGCTAAGTGAAATTTGGCGAAAAATATTTCGCCGAAAAGGCAGTACACCTAAATGCGAAAGTTTGTGTGTACGTTTGTTTTGTTACTCTATCACGCTAAAATGGCAAGACTGAATTAATTGAAAATAATAGAATAGAAAAATTTATTCGCTCTTCGCAAAATACAGAGAACATAATAAAAAACATTTTAAAAGACAATTTCAACACTCCTGTTTAAAAGTAAGTAGCCCCATGCGTGAGTAGCGGCCTGGTTAAGTAGCCCCGGCTACTACGAATTTCGAAAATCGAAGCTCGCACCGTGTTTAATAAATAATTAACCATAAAAAATTATATTAATTATTTTTTAATGTAAATCCAAATCGTGTGGTAAGTGCCTAATTTGATATGTAGACTGGCAACACTGCTCAAGATGTCTCTCTCTCTCTCTCTCTCTCTCTCTCTGGAAAGGCTCTTGTGTGACGGCCTTGTGACGGCAGGTAAAAGCATTTCAATTTTTTTCATTTAATAATACATTGTGTCTTAAGGGCGGTAAATAAGGAATTACGAACGAGAGTCAATTAGAAGCCCGAAGTCGAAGACTGAATAAGTCGATGTTCGTAATTCTAGTACCGCCGTGCGACATACAATATTTTTCATCACATTTGCGAGTAAATTTATATTTCTACAAGAAAAAAATATAATTGTTCCAAATATTGGCGATACCTTAGGCTCGCTGTGGCAGCGCTGCCCTCCCCTCCCTGCCGCAGCATGCGCCGCAACGTGCAAGTGCATGTGGTCCTGCAGCAGCGCCTCAGTTTACGCACATTTGACTCTTTTACCGACCTTGGGCTTCATGACAAGAAAATTTGTACGCGGCAATGACTCATTTACTGACGCGGTTTCATGACAGCACATTAGGTCGAGGGTTTTATTTCGGGTTTGAAGCAAGGTAGCCTGCATGTTACGACACTGTTTACGAGCAAGTGGGATGAAAATATAGAGTATTTTGTATGAATCAGTGCATTTTATTAGAGCACACCGTACAGTCCCTCTCAGTCTCGTATTAAATAAAATAATATTAGCGTCAGTTGAAATTAGGTATTTTATCCCGAAATTCCCGCGGGAATTCAGTGAAATCCAAAAATATCAATTTCACTGCTTGATAATTATAATGATTTACGCGCGTGGAGCCGCGTGTTCACACGAGTAACAAAAATAAGTGTGGCCTATAGTACTTATTTATGCTACATTTGCAGAAATGCCCCTCGAAAATACAAACTGAAACATGTATGTACAGAAAAAGAGACCAGCGCTGGGAATCGAACCCCGGTCCTCAGTATTCCGTGCTGCGTGCTATACCCCTACACCACCACTAAACAGGAGTTTAAACACAAATTTCTCCCATGCACCACACATTTCAGCCTGCTTTTTTCCTAGTTACTTAAGCAGCGACATCTATGTTTTAGCTCTCATCGAGAGACGTCCACATTCCTGCGAAAAAAGCAGGCTGAAATGTGTGGTGCATGGGAAAACTACTAGACTCCTGTCCAGTGGTGGTGTAGGGATATGGCACGCAGCACGGAAGCTGAGGACCTGGGTTTGATTCCCAGCGCTGGTCTCTTTTTCTGTTTTTATTCTGTGCATCCATGTTCAGTTCGTATTTTCGTTGGATTTCGCGGGATGACCGTAAAAGTAACAAATTTGGAGTTGAAATAAATAATACTCAAAGAAACCAATCAGAAATGTCCCTATAAGAAGAAGAAGTAAAAACCCATGTAGCAATCGTCGCCAGCCCTCCGCCCCCCGCGCGTCGTGCACATATTTGCATTTGCTCTTTATTGTGCAGCCCCAGGGACTGCAGGGGACTCCGGACCGGACCCGCCAGTTGCTTACGCTATTTGCTAAAGCCGTAAGTCCACTAACGCTGTCAAGGACGAGATTATTGCGATCGCGTGTCCACGTGGACGTCCATCCCCCCCCATCCCAGCCTATATACGTCCCACTGCTGGGCACAGGCCTCCTCTCAGAACAAGAGGGCTTCGGCCATAGTTCCCACGCGGCCCCAGTGCGGATTGGGAACTTGACACGCACCATTGAATTTCTTCGCAGGTTTGTGCAGGTTTCCTCACGCTGTTTTCCTTCACCGCAAAGCTCGTGGTAAATTTCAAATGTAATTCCGCACATGAATTTCGAAAAACTCAGAGGTGCGAGCCGGGGCTTGAACCCACGACCCTCTGCTTGAGAGGCGATAGGTCAAACCACTAGGCCACCACGGCTTACCAACCACGTGAACGTAATAAACAATAAGTATTTTTACTTCCTGGCACACATTATACTATCGGGTGCAGTAAAAAAGAAAATACCTACGCTGCTGTAGGCGAGTGGACGCCGGTTCGCACTGATTCTAGTGTTAAATTTAAGGGAAAACTTGTAGATTAAAAACAGCCATGAGGTGAGCAGTAAAGGAAGGATATTATGAACAAGAACGACCGGAAAAAGACCGGAATTTACGCACCTATTACCAACACAATAGCATTACTCTTGTTGGTGTTGCCAACACTGCTACCCTGACTTACCCCCCCTACCCTTCCCTACCTAGCTATAAACATACGATTCTTTATAATATTTCCGGTTTCAACATGGTTTTATTAGTAGTACCTAAACAGAAACATAACTAGATGAACTACCGTGAGACTCACTCATATTAAATGTATTGACCCGGATAACTCACGTCTTAAATCGAGCGCCTGTGCGCGTGTTGCAGCAGCCGCTGAGTCGTGTTGCTCCGAAGACGAAGGGCTACGGATTAGCCCGAAACATGTCGAGCTAAACTCGATTTAAGACGTGAGTTATCCGGGTCAATATATTTAATATAACACAAAAATATTATTATTGTTCTATCACTTAATTTGTAACCAGATAAAAACGAAAACCTTTTTTTTTATTTTTATTTTGCCGATGTAACTCTACTAACTGTACTCGTATTATTGTTTCTTTACTTGTAGATGTTTGTGAACAGGATCTTTATTTTTCTCAGCTATCTACTTGTCAAAATTCATGGTCGGACTTCGTCGTCTTTCAAAATTATATTCTCGACTAGCGCCATCTGTTATCACAATCAGCACATCATCTATTATATTTTTAAATTTACCGGTCGGTACGGGAAGCGCCCATCGCCCCCAATTACAAGAGATGCGAAGATAAGGCTCGAGCCCCGGCTCCACCCGTATTTTTGCTAACAAAGCTTGTAATTAAATCTGTTCGGTTTAAACAATAGTGATAGCATTTCCGTATGTGTACGTTAAGGGCAATGAGCTTCTACATACATGACATATAACATCATTGGTTAAGGGCGTTTATAGATACCTGCTGAGCTGGCAACGTAGCATTTTTGTAAGTTTTTCTCGATTATTCCATAAAAATTGAATGAAAATTAAAATGTGGTCTCATAAAACACTTCTTAATATATAAGTTAATGTGTCTACTCCAATAATTATTCGTGATAGACTTTTATATTATTTAAAAACGAACAAATGTTTAATAACGGTTTTTAAAGAAAATAAAAGTCCATTACGAATATTTATTGCAGTAGACACATTAACTTATATATTAAGAAGAGTTCTACTAGACCACATTTTTAAATTTCATTCAATTTTTATGGAATAATTGAGAAAACGAACAAAAATGCAACGTTGCCAGCTCAGCAGGAATAAACGCTCGCAGGTGGTGGGAGAGTTGAAACGATCACAGCGCGCGCTGCGGCTAAAAATGAAATCAATGGTGCTGGCATGAGCTGTCAGATTGTATGATTTTGCTTGCAGTAAACATTGATTGTTTTTAGGACATAAATATATCGTACAACTTTAAAAAAAGTCGTACCTCAAAATAGAGAATTTTCTGAGTGAACTTTATGAACATTTCGTCAAGGTTCAATTTTGTTGACATATTGATTTTGGATACGAGATTTTTTAAAAGCTAAAAAGCAATAGTCTTGACAGACGGGCAGACGGACAGCAAAGGTGATTCTATAGCGGTTGCGCTATTCCTTATGAGCCACAGAACCCTAAATAATCCATGATAAGTACAGGCCTTATGACTTTCGAGCGACCTCTTCCAGTTCCAAAATAAGCAAAGCCTGTGTTATAATAAGAGTACTAGTAACCATTGGTATTTTGGGATCAAACCTAGGACCTCAAACTTCGTAGATTCTCTAACCACTGAGCTATAAGGTCGTCAAACAATTTAATGTTAGGTATTGGACAGCTGAATTCTCGGTCACTTATTGAGCTATACATTAAACTACCCCTTATTTGCCTCCCCCCTCACCCCTCGTAGCTGACCAATGGCCGACATTCGTGTGGGAATTACCCGGTAGGGTGGTTGGTCAAAAACTTAATGTTACACTAAACAAACAGGACAAAAGCATTTGCACTCGTTGTTTTGAAGTTCACTGTCTGCGGATGTGTTCTGTGATCACTACAATCCGGCATCGGTTTGTAGGATCATATCAAAAGTTTTTTTATTATAGTTGCGATCATAAAAAATGCGCCATTATTATACGTAGTAGAAGTGTAAAATCGGTAGAAAAATCGCGAAATTGGGATAATTTCACGTGTTCTCTGAAATCATGGAAAAAACGTTGCATTTCGGTATTTTGTTAGGACAGAGCCTTTATCATACCTACGTGTAAACAGTGTGTGGCCCAGAACCGGGGATAATATTTAAAACAGAGGCTCTATAGATCACCGGTAATTGGATCATCATGGTCCCAGTTAACTAAAATCAAAACTTAAGTTTCGGTTTTTTTCTGACAAACTTAATCGTAAATTCAATGTAAGTACGCCATCCTAGAACCCAACTGACGTCGCCTGTCATATCTTTGTAGCGGTCCGAGGGTCGCCAACGTTGGCTGAAAATCAGCGCTGGGGTGTTTTGCCACTACTTGAAGTACAGAACCCTAAAAAACTAATGATTTCTTTACAGCTTTACAGCGCTTTCTCGCAAATTAATATTATTTAACGAAGAATTAAACTACCCCATGTTTGACCCCTCACCCCCACCCTTTGTGCAACACGTGCACAACTGACCCATGGCATGTGTCGGAATCTCACCCCATGCTTAGGGTTGCATAACTTTAGCAACACTGTCAAAAGTGTTTTGAGATGAATTGATAAAAGTTTATACTAAAAGATGTTTAATTATAATTTACTTATAGTTTTAATATGTATGTTAGTTTTGTCCAGTTTTACTTGGTCTTGGCCGTTTTTTCAGTTTATTTTTATTTTATTCGACTGGGTGGCGAACGAGCAAATGGGTCTCCTGATGGTAAGATCACCACCGCCCATAGACACCTGCAATCCCAGGGGGATTGCAGATGCGTTGCCAACCTAGAGGCCTAAGATGGGATAAGTACCTCAAGTGCCAGTAATTTCACCGGCTGTCTTACTCTCCACGCCGAAACACAACAGTGCAAGCACTGCTGCTTCACGGCAGGATTAGCAAGCAAGATGGTGGTAGCAATCCGGGCGGACCTTGCACAAGGTCCTAACACCTGCAAAAAGTTACTTAGGTGAAAGAAAAGTTTTTTTTTGATAAATTGGTAAGTAATACAATAGAATACAAATACTCTCTATTAGACACAACAAATCAATACAATCATTATACACACACATAGACAAAATGTAGGGTAGATAGATATAGACGGCATTTTTATATTCAAAAAGCGGATCTATCCTAGACCAACCAATATTAGATAAATACAAATGGAATACAAATACGTCAAAGTAAGCGGCGGAAATAAATATATCTAAAGGAAAAACCAAAACAACATTTTTAGATTAATAAAATATTTAAATTGTAATAATATAAATTTAGTCGAATATATTATGTTAAACACATTAATAAATAGCCATCGAATTATTTATTTCTGTTGAAGAAATTATAATATTTTATTTTGTACAATTATGAGTTTCATCATCCCAGCCTATATACGTCCCACTGCTGGGCACAGGCCTCCTCTCAGAACAAGAGGGCTTGGGCTATAGTTCCCACGCGGGCCCAGTGCGGATTGGGAGCTTCACACGCACCATTGAATTGCTTCGCAGGTTTGTGCAGGTTTCCTCACGATGTTTTCCTTCACCGCAAAGCTCGTGGTAAATTTCAAATGTAATTCCGCACATGAATTTGGAAAAACTCAGAGGTGCGAGCCGGGGTTTGAACCCACGACCCTCTGTTTGAGAGGCGATAGGTCAAACCACTAGGCCACCACGGCTTTTTTAATTATGAGTTTACATACATTAAAAGAACTAACCTAAGATAGCTTAACTAACTGTAACAATGAAAATTATAAAAAGAATACCACGTCTAAAAGATCTGCCTGTGGCAGGGTTACCATGACGCTGGCCGCATTACCCCTTTGGACCCCAAGTGAGATCCGCTGGGATAAGTACGCGCCAGCTCTTGGGTCCCCAGAAGCGTCGACCAACCGGGACGACAGGGCCTTTATAAAAAACTTGCTTTTGTATGCTCCAAGTTACCGATTAAAATACCTCATAAAACCTCTACATCAACCCTCGCTCTTTATAAATATCAAAATCATAAATTCTGAACATCATCACAGTCGAACCACAATAACAATTAGGGCCCTAAAACTGTCCAATCTATCACACGACAAAAACCGGTAAAAAAAACCGATAAGTATCACAAAACCGGTATCGCTTGTCATCCGTCACGCCTGATGCCCGCCCCTAGAGATAGAAATATCCTTCGAGACTGCGTTTGGGAATTTTACTCCGTAGAGTAGTAGAAGTAGACTTATTAATAATGCGCTAGATTTTGATTGCGTGCGGTTTTTGACTCTTTCATTTTTCTAAATTAAACTAGATATCGCCCTCGGCTGTGTCCGCGAAAAGTTTATCGCTATCCCGCGGAAACTACAATTTTCCTTCTCAGAATTTAAAACTCAAACCGAATGCAATAAAATATGAATAAATACTCATCATCATCATCAGCCGGAAGACGTCCACTGCTGAGCAAAGACTCGCCACTTGCATCCACCGGTTGCCCGCAATTCTCACGATGCCGTCAGTCCACGTGGTGGGAGGCCTGCCAACGCTTCGTCTTCCGGTTCGTGGTCGCCACTCGAGAACTTTTCTCCCCCAACGGTTATCTGTTCTTCGAGCGATGTGGCCCGCCCATTGCCACTTCACTTGCATATTTTTACAGCTATATCGTTGACTTTAGTTCTTCGACGAATTTCTGTATTCCGGATTCTATTGCTCAAAGAAACTCCAAGCATAGCTCTCTCCATAGCTCTCTCCATAGCTCGTTGCGTGAGTCTGAGCCTCTCTAAAAGGCCAACAGTCAAGGACCACGTCTCAGAGCCATAAGTCATCACGGCAATATATACGAAACGTAGACTAGTCTTCAGGCACTGCGAAATATTGGACAAGAAGACATCACGAAGTTTCCCGAACGCTGAATTCTATAATGGAAATAAATACTCACATTATATATTGCATTTAAATCGGTCCAGTGACTTAAGCTAGAAGAGGATTATCTCTTCTAGACAGAGACAAACTTTCCCGTTTATCCATCCATACTATAATATTATGAATGCGAAAGTTGGTGTTTGGTGTTTGTGTGTTTCTATGTTTGTCGCGTGATTTTTGGCACAGAGATAGTTTATGGGCCAGAGAGTGATACAGACTACTTTTTATCCCGGAAAAATGCACAGTTCCCGAGGGAACAGCGCGCGATAACGAACTCCACGCGGGCGAAGCCGCTGGAAAAAGCCCGTAATACTATAAACGAATTACTTTTCACACTATAAAAGCATGATTTTTATGGTACTTATATGATTAAAAATGTTAGTGCCAATTAAATTTCAAATGAAAAGGTAGGTTTAAGGGATACCTCTAAGTTTTAAACGACGAACTTAAAAAAAAACGAATACTAAACCGTCTCCCATACAGTAACCGGTTTTAATTCAATTAGTTATAATTGACAAGCAATAGAGGGCGCTTATTAAGTTATATAGGGTTCAACGACCCCTCAATTGATGCAACAAAAGGACTCGACGAAAAATACGTGTCATGGGATTATAGAACGAAACAAGGTTATGTAAGGGTGCTGTAGAAAAGTAATGGAAGTGGTTTCGTTCTGTTTATCTGTCTGTCTGTGTTCCAGCAAAAACGCTATAAACAAGCTGAAGTTGACAGTGTACAAAATTAGTATTTTTAGCACAGTAAGACAGTTGTCTCACCGCCGGCGAGGAAACGATTGGCTATCGACTATTTTCTCGCTCAAGAAACGAACAAAAGTTATAAGATCCTGTGTGAGTAAAAGAGATATATATATTAATAGTTGATCGCTGGCGGTTCACACTGCCGGCGAGAACTCGCTCTTACATCTTTTGTCGCAGAGACAAGAGCTATAAAACTCGCTGAGCTATAAAACTAGCTCAGCGATACTCGCTCAGCGCTATTAGCTTGGCGGCCACCCGGCTCGAGCGAGCGGAGCGAGTAATCGCCCGTCGTGCTCGAACACTCGCTTTTCACTGCTCGTCGACTCGTTTCTAGTTACTCGCTCTGCTCGCTTCTCGCTCATCGTCGGCGGTGGGACAAGTGCCTTAGTCAATGCTAGATTATATATTGAACTAGCTGTTGCCCGCGACTCCGTCCATTTAGAATTCGCTTATCGCCATCCCGTGGAAAGTATGCGAATTACCAGGATAAAAACTATTCTATGTCCTTCCCCGGGAGTCAAACTATCTGTATACCAAATTCCATCTAAATCGGTTCAGAGGTTTAGACGTTTTGAGGTTCCAAACACACAGATTTACAAACTTTCGCATTTATAATTAGTGGGAAATTATTTCAATACTAATACATTCCTTAAAACATAATTTTAGTCTGTCAGTTATATTTTTAAGAAATATCGGTTCCGTATTTATTCTTTTATCAATTAAACAAAAAAATATGGAGATGACAGTTAAAGTTCGTGACGTCACACCTACGTACACTTTGTTAAAGAGGGACATCACCGGCATTTTTCACTGGGGTAATTTTGTTTTTGATTGACCAAAGAAATAATATGTACGTGTCGAATATTTTATATGATAATCTGCAAACTGCCTAAACCTAAATAAATATATATTTTTTACAAGAATCTACCAATCAATTGTATATGTATGTATGTATGTAAACTCTTTATTGTACAAAAAAAAAAGAAACAAAACTTAATTGACAATAACTTTTGGTAAAATTTTCATTTTTAATACAAGTTTTTTTTGCTGACTGTACTTTTTGTTGACTACTTGTATTGACACCCAAACTAGATTTGCATACCAAATTTCAAGTCGATGCCATTAACCGTTGAAGAGTTCCGTCCTGTGGAGACGATCCTGGCCGGACTACCAGGATGTCACTACCAGATTATTGTATTGTCACGCAATTTACATAAGTATACCAAATTTCAAGTCAATTTAACTACTGGAAGTTGGTCGAATTTAACTTAAAAGATTTGATTACAGACAGACAGACAACGGGACAGGTGGAACTAAATAAAAAAAATCAGGACACTTATATTCACTATATAGTTCAGATTAAGTACATTTCTTTTTTTGCTAATTTTCCTACTTTACTCGTACTACGACACAAGTTTGTCTTCACTTAAATATCCATCCCAACCTATATTCGTCCCACTGCTGGGCACAGGCCTCCTCTCAGAACAAGAGGGCTTGGGCCATAGTTCCCACGCGGGCCCAGTGCGGATTGGGAACTTCACACGTACCATTGAATTGCTTCGCAGGTTTGTGCAGGTTTCCTCACGATGTTTTCCTTCACCGCAAAGCTCGTGGTAAATTTCAAATGTTATTCCGCACATGAATTTAGAAAAACTCAGAGGTGCGAGCCGGGGTTTGAACCCACGACCCTCTGCTTGAGAGGCGATAGGTCAAACCACTAGGCCACCACGGCTTCACTTATGCTGTGAAATAATCTTGTCAAATTTAAAAACTATATCAATGAGAAATATTTCTTTTCTCCCTCTCTATCTCTTCTCTTATTTATAGGGTTTGGTATTCAAACAAAATGTATTAAAAACAAAAATAGCTCGAAATGAAACGATTGACAAATGTCTTTTGTTGTTAAAAATTCATTCTAAATATGACAATGCAGATCAAACAAAAAGATTACAATGAATTACATGTATGATGTATGTGTGATGATGTGATTAATCATGTTCTTGGAAATATGACAATGGAAAGTACACTCGGATATAGTTACAGAGACTGAATGACACTTGTCAACAGGTGCGAGACGTTTTGCATACCTATATAATGTTGTGTTTGAAAGAAATATTCGTGGGAAATTTATATTTGAACGTCCTTTTTACGGTTCCGGGGCGAAAATGGCAAAACGGAACCCTTATAGTTTCGCCATGTCTGTCTGTCTGTTTGTCCGTCCGCCCGCGGCTTTTCTCAGGGACTATCAACGCTAGAAAACCGTAATTTTGCACGGATATATATGTAAATTATGGCGAAAAAATGGTACAATAAAAATTTCTAACCTTCCATATCTATATTCTACCTCCCATAGACGTAAAGTGGGGGTGATTTTTTTTTCTCATCCAACCCTATAGTGTGGGATATGTGGGATAACGTTGGATAGTTATTTTAAAACCATTAGGGGTTTGCTAAAACGATTTTTCGATTCAGTGATTTGTTTGCGAAATATGCATCTTTAAAGTTCAGGATGGTAGTAAGTATATCAAACTTTCAAGGAAAACTATAACGGCTAAGTTTGCTTGAGAATTATAAGTAGTTTAAGAGTAAATAGCAGGCTAAGGTATTTAATATACCTACCATAACTTGGAAGATTCCGTATAAAATACGAAATCCTTAGAAAAATATTACTTAATTTTTTCGTAATGGCTACGGAACCCTATTTTGGGCGTGTCCGACACGCTCTTGGCCGGTTTTTGTTTTTGTTTTATTTTTATCAAGTATATCGTATGCGGGTCACCTGATGGTAAGCGATCACCGCCACCCATGAACACCTACAGCATTATTAGGACTGCGGGTGCGTTGCTGGCCTAAAGGGGAGGGAGGGAAGTTGGGCCTTCGGATCTCCCACTCACCGTAAGAAACACAGTAGCAAACTACTATTTCACGCCGGTATTCTGCGGGAGTGTGGTGCTAACCCGGTCGAGCCGGCCCATTCGTACTGGAGCCAGCAAGAGGTTACAGAGGCTCTACCACATGACAGCTTTGGTTAGAACCTCTATGAAGGTTTAGTCTCGGATTTGATTCCAGTCACGGCAATAGTAGCTTGTATTGTACAGTGAAATGAAATTTAAATAATTGACTGATGATTATTTTGTCTGTACCATTAAGTACCTATTTGTTTATATTTTAATTGTTATTTTTCTTTTTCAGTGTATTTAATTGTAATTTGACATTTCCACATTCTGTGCCTGTCATTTTTTATTGTTTTAATTAAGTATTGACATATTTCGTCCTGTTGTTGTGGACTAATTTTAATTTTTTAGTTTATTTTTATTTTATATTTAATTTTATCGTCTTGACATTGTACCTAATTTTAACTTTTTGACCATGTTTTACCCAGGATTATTATTATTATTATTTTTAAAATTTAATTCTATTTTTAATTTGGCTGACAATGTTTTTTAATTTACCACTATAATATACCTATTATTATTATTTTGTATACAATTTGACGATCCTTTTGTGAATTTCTTATAGACATGTATTTATAATGTATTTTTTCATTAGGTAATAAATAAATCTAATCTGATCTAATCTATTGCTTACCTTATAAAATCTCTATGTATATACTTGTATTTTCTGTATTGCTTACCTACTGTGTTGGTGTGCAATAAAGAGTTATTGTATTGTATTGTATTGTATTATATTGTAGTAGTAGGCAATAGGCGACCTTATCGCCTGATGATATTTTTTTATTATGAGAGGGAGGCAAATGAGCAAGCGGGTCATCTGATGGGAGATGATCACCACTGCCCATGAGTAACAACTAGTCAAGAAGGGTCATTGGTTATTAAGTGGTGGTGAAGATGACCAATCACAATATATTTAATACATCAATGACTCTTACACTACAAATAGTAAGCGATACGGAAAACAGGTAGTATAGGCCTCCTTCAGAACAAGAGGGCTTGGGCCATAGTTCCCACGCGGGCCCAGTGCGGATTGGGAACTCCACACGCACCATTGAATTGCTTCGCAGATTTGTGCAGTTTTCCTCACGATGTTTTCCTTCACCGCAAAGCTCGTGGTAAATTTCAAATGTAATTGCACCGCACATGAATTTCGAATAACTCAGAGGTGCGAGCCGGGGTTTGAACCCACGACGTTCTGTTTGAGAGGCGATAGGGAAAACAGGTATACAGAAAGAAAATTACAATGTAAACAATAGAGGGTTTTTTTGCTTCAGAGCGATCTCTTCCATGCAACCTTATTAAAGCATTAACGATGAAGACAAAGATAAAGGCTACTTAAATATAGAAATGTCGTACGCTTCCATCGTCCGTTAAATTTCAAACACAAATTCTTCAAAATGCTCAAAACCCACTGAGTTCAAACAAAAAAAAAAGACAGTAATGCTCACGCGCACGCGTAAATCACTTATCGCTAACGACGGACGTGTTTCCGACACGTCGCGGCAAAGACAGACAAACAGAGCAGTTTGGGGCAATTAACGTTCGGGGAACTAAATATAGAGGTGGAATGAACTTTTTTTTTAATACAATACTAATACTACCTAACTTACCTACTATAAGTCGGCAATATATTTTATGTACAGTCAAGTGTAAAAATATGAAGAAAGAAAGAAAGAAGACGGAAGACACACAAATAGACACAAAATTTACACAATTAGAATAAAGAAATACATGAAAACACAAATGAACTTATTTAAAGTTTCAAAAATAAATACCACAGATCTATTCCGATGCAAAAAGGCCGTAGGCAGTGACATATTTATGTTTTATATAGTTACGTGCAAAGAGCGTATAAATATTTCTATTTTCATTTTATTTATTTTATATTTTTGAGTGGTTCGAATAGATACTTATTTTTGCACTTGACGGTATTTATTGTTTCATCTCATCCCAGCCTATATACGTCCCACTGCTGGGCACAGGCCTCCTCTCAGAACAAGAGGGCTTGGGCCATAGTTCCCACGCGGGCCCAGTGCGGATTGGGAACTTCACACGCACCATTGAATTTCTTCGCAGGTTGTGCAGGTTTCCTCACGATGTTTTCCTTCACCGCAAAGCTCGTTATTTATTGTTTATTTTTACATATTTTTTTGTTTATTTTGTAAATATATTTTGTTACAGTTAATTGTTTTCCTTTGTTTATAATTTTATAATTGGTTTATATATCCATCGTGGAAGACCGGGTCCCCTGGCACAAGCATTATTAAGTATATATAGCTATATATTATTTAACCCAATAAACTTTTTCATTTTCATTTTGTTTCTTTTTAATTTTACTTCCCTATTTATTTACTAATTAGAATAAGAATTAAGGCAATTTTTTGTAGTACTTAAAAAAAAAAAAAAAAAAAAAATTAAAATTTAAGCTGTTTATTTCAAGCAAAAGAACAAAAATCATTTTACAATCATTTTAGAATCATTTTAAAAATTCATTTTCGTTATGTTTGATACAGAACGCGGTCATTGCAAATATATTTTCTTCACGTTACAGTAATAAATTATCTTTTATCTTATCTTAACAAACAGTTTTAGAAACTTTCGTATTTATAATATTTCGAGGTTTTTTTTTTTATTCGACTGGATGGCAAACGAGCAAGTGGGTCTCCTGATGGTAAGAGATCACCACCGCCCACAAACATCTGCAACACCGGGGGTATTGCAGACGCGTTGCCAACCTAGAGGCCTAAGATGGGATACCTCACGTGCCAGTAATTTCACCGGCTGTCTTACTCTCCACGCCGAAACATAACAGTGCAAGCACTGCTGCTTCACCGCAGGATTAGCGAGCAAGATGGTGGTAGCAATCCAGGCGGACCTTGCACAAGGTCCTACCACCTGCGATTCACTAACAGCGTTACATAACTTTCTTTTCGAAATCGACAGTGAAGATAGCGTGTCAAATGGTTGCTAAAACCTGTTTAGCCTGCACTGCAAGAACACGCACACAAACACAACTATCACCGCCACTCTATGCCGACGCGTTTCGAACCCAACCAAAGTTCATCATCAGAAACAGGTGTCAGCGACGTCACGCCCCCCACACCCGAACATTGACGCAATTCATCGTCATTCTTTGTTTTATTGACAAAATAAAAAGGGTTTTCAATATTTCTGATAATCTAAGTGCGAGGAATGTGTTTTTCATTAATCAATAGAAACGCTTCATTTACCTCGCCTCGCTCCGCTCAGCTGTTTCCACTAGAGCTGTGCTATGCGAGGATAGGTAAATGAAGGGTTTCTATTGGTTCATGAAAAACACTTTAGCACATCTCTGTTGGAAACGTAGCCTTAATAGAATATTTCTTAACCCCCGACGCAAAAAGGGTGTTATAAGTTTGACCGCTATGTGTGTCTGTCTATCTGTCTGTGGCACCGTAGCTCTTAAACGGGTGGTACGATTTGAATGCGGTTTCTTTTAATTGAAAGCAGGTCTTCTAGCGATGGTTCTTAGACATATTTTATCAAAATCGGTTCAGCCGTTTCTGAGATATTGAACTTTGAAGTGACAAAGTCGGGGGTTTTCCAACTTTGTGTTGTTTACGTTATTCTTATTACCCAAGAAACCCAATCCTTTGCAGGCAAGTCGCGGGCTATAGCTAGTCTGTTATAAATACTTTCGACACCCAAATATGCTGGCGATAGAATCAGTAGCCTATTTACATTCTGTCCTATCGATGGGACTATAAAATAAATAATAAAATAAAATAAGAATCGTAAGCGATGACTGGCGAGGCGATCGCATCGGGTCGGGTTACGACCTGGGACGTCAAACCTTTGGCGCAGGAATTAAAATAAATGTCTTTGCTGATTGAAGTTGTGATGTGTAGCAAATTGCAAGCCAATCCGACCACTAGTGGGCTAGATTTGACCCATACATACTAATTTAATTGTTAGTTGTTATTATGTTGATTTATTTAACAATTGTACATATTTTGCATAAAACACACGACATTAACAGTGATAAAGACAAAAGGGACTAACATAAGATACCTTAACTAAATATAATATAAAAATAAAAATTATAAAAAGAACAACCCGTCTAAACAATCTGCCTGTGGCAGGGTTCCCATGATGCTGGCCGCATTACCCCTTTGGACCGCAAGTGCGACCCGCTGGGATAAATACGCGCCAGCTCTTGTGCCCCAAAAGTGTCGATCAACCGGGAAGACAGGGCCTTCATGAAAGACTTCATGTTATGTTGATTGTTATTGTAAATTCATTTATATATCGTCGGCGACACTGCTATGTAGCGTAACCAACAATGACATTTTCTTTTCAGGAGAGCGTTAGGTATCTTTGTGTGTCTATGTATATCAGTCGCGAAATCTCATATTTGCTATTTTTGTAGGTTGCGCGGTGGCCCACTTGCTCGTTTGCCATCCAGTCGAATAAAATACACATCTACTATTATTAATACGCTTTTTTCTGTCCTCGCTCAACGTTTTGCCACGTATGGCATCTCCAAAAAACAAAACCATTTTTTTCTAAAAGGGCTGTCAGTTAACACACTCGTAATCCTACTTATGTTATGGATGTTTATATGCGGCGGTGATGGCTTTCGATCAAGTGAGCCAGCTGCTTATTTTCCATATTATCAAATACAAACACACTCATAAACTCTTGCATTATTTTTAAATATAAGTAAAGTCACATTCAAACTCGCTGAAAAAGTTTTTTGGTGTTAAATAGTTAGTTCATTTATTTGGTATTTGGCGCAAAGGTTCTGTACCCCTGGCGCCGTAGATCGGATCTCGGTTCGTTAGCCGTATATCGACGCCGAGTGTACCATTACAGTGCAATCGTGCCTGACTGTACTCACGAGGTCCCTAAGGGGCGTTACGTTACGTAGACGATTGTGTGTATGATCAAGAACGTCAAACTTTTCTATTTAGGTAATCGAAAATACATATCTGAGCACTAGGCTGTGGCTGTGGCTTCGCACGTGTAAACCATTGGATCCAGAAGATAGAGAATGAAAGAGCAACATTTATTCGTCACATTTTGTGTTGTAAAATCAGAGTTTTGCTCCTCCGAGCAATGTTGACCCTGAGCCACGACCCTTTTGTACTACTGCAGTCTGCAGCGCACACAAACAATACGAAATGTTTATTTTTAAGTTATAATCGAAAAGAAAAAATACATACTTATCAATTAAAATAAAACTAACCTAAACTTAAAATACTTACCTACGTAAAAAAGACAAATAATAACAATAATGAAAACTAAAACAAATGATTGAAACCAGACCCCTCAGGCAAGGTTCCTAAGTTGCTAGCAGCGTTCCCTCTTTGAATAGCTAGGCTAATTCTTTGTCCGAGGTAGCTGCCAGCTCTTCGATCCCTTGTGACATCTACTAACCTCTTCGATATTTCTTTGTAAAGTTTCACAGCGAACCCACGGACCAAGGGTCAAAACACCGAACGAGACAAAATCGTATTTAAGTTTAAACTGATTTTTTTATCTGTATTTAATCTTAATTGTGTGTGTTTACAGTACCATAATAAACGTTTTATCTATCTATATTTTATCTATTTTTATGAAAATAAAAATAAACGGAAACCGAGACTAGACAAATATGTTGTCACGAAATGGACCCAACTCAGCATGATGTCTTGCAGCCGACGCTGGTCTTCCTTTGGAACCAACCAAGAACCAACGTTTCAACGAACGAGTTCATTAAATCACGTGGGAATTTCCAAAGCTAACATCGTAGTCTTTGCAAAAAGCAATTGTGGAAAAATTCACGACTCTAAATTAAGCGATTAAGATTTCGAGATTTTATCTCATTCTAGTAACAATATCGGGATAAAAAGTAGCCTATATGTTATTCCAGACGTCCAGACAAAATCTCATAAAAATCCATTAGTATATAGTATAGTAGTAACAAACATAAACTTTCACTTTTACAATTAGTATAGAGTAGGAATATAGTAGAGTAGGAATCTCTGCTATGATCGTTTTTAGAATCTGTCTGTCCTATTCTAAAGCGGGCATTATAAGCTTGTATTTTAAGGGGCTGTTTCACCACCCATTGATTAATTTTATTTGACAGATAAATATGATGACGTCTCCGTCTATTCGAACAAAACTAACAGAGACGGCATCACATTTATCTGTCAAATTTAATCTGGATGGTGAAACAGAGGGTAAATGTCATACGGTCTCTGAGTTGGTACGTACGAAATGACTAACATCAAATATTTAAACTCGAATTGGGTTAAGCCAGATCCTGACAAAGGCATGGCCGTGTCCTCGCGCAGACAAGTGTAAATCTAATAAAAACAAGCGTGAGACGATCTCGTACACTGGGGGTTCCGTACAAATTTAAATAAAAGTTTATTTAGTGCTTATTGGTACAAGTATTAACTCTTAGTATTTTGGTAGGTAACTGTTGAGTGCAATGTCTTTCAAACTATATCATCATCATCCTCTAAGATTTTTTTTGATAGTACAAATTAGATTTATTGACCACTCGAGTTTGCTCGCGGCTTCGCCCACGATCCAGCGACACATTAGATCCAGAAACTGAATTGAAATTTCGGGATTTTTAAAAAATCCCGTGGGAATTCCCGGTAAATTAAATCGTGCTTTTCATTGACGTTACATTTCATGACTCTACTCGTAAGCCCAGCGGTTGTTGTTTCGAGATTTTATCCCTATCCCGTGGGAATATCGGGATAAAAAGTAGCTTATGTTTTATTCCATATGTCCAGCTATCTACATACCAAGTTTCATCCAAATCTGTCCAGCCGTTTCAGCCTGAAGGAGTTACAAACATACGCACTCACTCGCTCACTCACTCACTCACAAACTTTCGCATTTTATAATTAGTAGGATTAAGAATAATAAAATAAATAATAAGCATTAAATTAAAAAAGAACTAGCCTAGAGTTAAAACACTTACATAAAATAAAAATAAACCTAAAACTAAAACAAAAAAATAGAGGTGCGAGCTCGAATTTGAACCCACGATCCTCTGCTTGAGAGGCCATGGGCCAAACTACTAGACCACCAGCGTTGTTAAGCCATATCCGTGTCAAATTTCACGTCATTCTAATTGTATTGGTATTATGTAGTTTGGATGCAATCTCTCTTGTCCGGGTGAGCGGTTAGTTCCAATGGAGTGTTAAAAGTTTCTCGATAAAAAAATAGATGTCGCTAGTGTCGCTGCTTAAGTGCCTAAATAAGAAACAAACAAGCTGAGATGTGGTGCATAGGAAAAAATCGTGTCTGTACTCCTGTCCAGTGGTAGTGTAGGGGTATGGCATGCAGTACGGAACGCTGAGGACCTGGGTTCGATTCCCAGCGCTGGTCTCTTATTCTGGTTTTTCTTTGCATCTATGTTTCAGTTTGTATTTTCGAAGTCCATGTAGGTACAGTCAACGGGTCCGTGTAATGTTTGCCATAACTCTTTATTCTCTGAATCTATTAATTGTACAGAATAGTTGTTAAACAAACCTAACCTAACCACAGAATAAGTAATAGTACCCAACCTACAGTTACCTATAGGTTATAGGATGACCATTTAAAATTTCAGCAAAAATTACGCTTTCGGCGGGATAAAAATTATGAGTAACAAAAATTCTTAAAAACATATACCTATTATGACTTGTGAAAATTATGCGACTAACGCACCGCAGTCAGCAAAAAGTATACAGCCAGAAGAAACTTGTACCCGCACTTGTATTAAAAAAAATACAAAAACCTTTTCCTTGTGATGTTCGGAATCCTAAGCGCCACGATTGACTTTTTGTGTTTCTTATAACAACGACAAAGCTAACGACTCTTTGCGTTTCCACTCAATTTAGCACGACAGTGTAAGCGCCTGGAGGTCTACGAAATGCGAAAATCGAAGTTCGTATCGTACTGTCTCGTTGACGCTAATATTATTTAATACAAGAGTGAGAGGGACGGTACGATACGAACTAGGATTTACGAATTTCAGAGTAAGCCCTCTGTATACTTGTATAGTCACCTGCAGTAATAGTGCCACAGCGTAGCATGAAAAATATGTGGCCCTAGAAATAAAGACGTATCAGTTATACAAAATATGTTTAAATAATATAGCTCGTTGAGTTCTTGCCGGACTCTTGTTAACAGAGGTTTTTCCGAACCGGTGGTAGATTTTTTTTGACATTCATAAGTGCTATTAAAGCCTAAATTGAATAAAGATATTTTGACTTTGACTTTGACAACTTTCTTAATTTTTTAATATCTTTTTGTTATGTTACGCTACTTTGTGACGAATATATGTTTTTTATTTCTATTTCTATTTCTATATATTTATGCACGCTTTGCCGCCTAGCCCGGCCGAATTTTAAAATTGTTTTTTTGGAATATTTTTGATTTTTTTAAATCAATTCCAAATTTTTACTTTTACGGTCATCCCGTAAAACCTAAATTGAAAATACAAACTGAACTGCAGCAGTGGTGTAGCGGTATAGCATGTGGCACGGAATGCCATGGACCTGGGTTCGATTCCCAGTGCTGGTCTTATTTTTCTGGTTTTTCTGTGCATCTATATTTCAGTTTGTATTCAATTTCGGCCGGATTTTGTCTAATTGTTGTAATTGTTTTGTGTTATTGTGTATGATTGCCTATTTTTTTTGATACTTGTGATTGTTCCAATTTTAAGATAGCGTATATTGCACAAGATTGTTTTTGCCTGTAAGCTCCATTGCGTAATGTGTGTCACTTTTCTCTCTTTTTATTTTAGGTTTAATTGTATGTCATGTAGGTATTCTTGTGTTTGTCTAACTTGGTTTAGTTTTAAGTTACTGTGGACCCACTAAAAATCAGCGTCGTGGCACCGCGTGCCATGACACACACTGAGGGGTGTCCTTTTTGCACCAACTACATGTATAAGTTTATTGTTTTGTTTAGTTGTATCACAAGCTGTATTATTGTGTTCGTAGTTTTTCAAAAATAAATATTTTCTATTCTATTCTATTCTATTCTTTGTTGTGTGACATTGGTGCTGGTGAGTGTACGCTGTACGCGTTCTGACGTCGGCTGTTCAAACATGATTAGTGAGAGATTTATGGCATTATGACGAGCTACTGCGTATCGGGGGCGTTATCTCGGCCTGATATTATATATATGATATGCACAGGCCTCCTCGCACAGCGCATCTAAGCTCTGGCTCTGGTGGAAGCAGCTAAGCGGAGGAGCGGGAGCATTTATTGGTTAATGAAAAACACATTCTCGCAAATTATTGATGGAAACCTACGAATAATAATTCTTAGAATTATACCCATATGTATGTATGTATGTATGTGGAAACGCAGCTTTTATATAGGTATCTAAAACTATAGGTACTTCGATCGTTTTTTAGCACGCGAAAGGTAAGCGATCTTGATGTCTTTTTATTGATAACTAAGTCACGGCAACATTTAATATAACATGTACATTAGCAATGGACATATTGTATTATCATTTACATTCTTCTGGTATCTTTATTAATATTAAGATAGGTTTATGGAATCTTTTTCTATTTTTTATTTCAATTCCAAATTTTTACTTTTTTTTTCTTAATTAATACTTACTTTTTTTAAAAACGTTTTTCAATAAAAAGACTCGAAAAGATTGTTTACTCTTTTTCTACTGCTAAAAAAGTTGACATTTCGTGATTTTATCCAGGTTCTGTGGGATATCGGGATAAACGTGGCCTATACGTTATTCTACACGTCCAGTTATCAACATACCAAATTTCATTCAAATTCGTCCAGCCATTTCAGGGTGATACTAATAAACATACTAGCTATTTCCCGCGCCTTCGAAAACTATTCTATGTCCGTCCCCAGAACGTTAACTATCTGTTTACCGGTTCAGCGGTTTAGACGTGAAAGGATAACAAACACACTAACAAACTTTCGCATTTATAATATAAGCGGGACTATCGCATTACGAGGAGCGCGGTGGAAAAGCAATGTATGTCCGTCAGTTTATTTCTCAAGACCTAATCCATCATACTCAGTGCTTATCTATCCACGTGGGGGACCCAAATACGGAACCATGTTGTACGTAGTTAACATTATATATTATATAAGTTAATGTGTCTACTCCAATAATTATGATCGTTATAGACTTTTATTTTCTTTAAAAACCGGTCATAAACATAAATTCGTTTTTAAGGAATATAAAAGTTTATCTCGAATAATTATTGAAGTAGACACGGTAACTTATATATTAAGAAGTGTTCTATCAGACAACATTATTAATTTTTATTCATTTTCTATGGAATAATCGAGAAAAACTAACAAAATTGCAACGTTGCCAGCTCAGCAGGTATAAACGCTCTTAATCAAAGTCAAAGTCAAAGTCAAAGTCAAAATATCTTTATTCAATTCAGGCTACAACAAGCACTTATGAATGTCAAAAAAAATCTACCACCGGTTCGGAAAAAACCTCTGCTGAGAAGAATCCGGCAGAAACTCAACGAGGTATATATATTTTTTTTTAAAACAGATTAACAATATTATTAAATGACATGTATACATCACAAGTATTTAACACAACTTTATTTTTAACACAGTAGGTTCGCTATTTGAAGGGATCGCTAATGCGGAACGGAATTATTTCCAAATATCCCTGTCCATGATATAATCATTAACTTTATAATACGCCTTTGATATTAATGTCTTCTTGACAATAGATCTGAATTTTGTATCCGTTTCATTTATAATATTTTTTGGAATTTTATTATAAAAACGTATGCAATTTCCCAGAAAAGACTTTTTGGTTTTAGCCAGTCTGTAAGAGCCATTAGCCAGTCTTAATATTCTGATCTACTGCTGAAAATGCACCACCTGCTGTAATCTAGTCCTTATTTCCTTCTGTTAAAAAAGGTTGCTGGAAGAGATCGCTCTGAAGCGATAAGGCCGCCCATTGCTTCCCTTGTAGTTTTCTCTCTGCGTACCTGATTTCTGTATCGCTTACTATTTCTGGTGTCCAAAAAACCAATCTTAATTTGATTGCTTAAATCGATATCTCTTGTCCAGGTGCCGAAAAATTTCTCGATGAGGGCTACGGTATAGATGTCGCTAGTGTCGCTGCTTAAGTGGCTAAATAAGAGACAACACAAGCTGAGATAATGAGGTGCATAGGAGAAATTCGTGTCTGTATCCTTGTCCAGCGGTGGTGTAGCGGTATAGCACACGGCACGGAATGCCGAGGACCTGGGTTCGATTCCCGCGCTAATCTTATTTTTCTGGTTTTTCTGTGCATCTATATTTCAGTTTGTATTTTGATATAGGTGCAATAAAGAGTCAAGAAAGAGAGACGAATTGTATTGTAATGTTAGTAAATACATAATTGGGTTATTTTAACTGAACCCCTGTAAAGAACCTATCGTTAAACATGACTGTATTCACCCAAGGCTAAACAGGCTACAAAATTTATGTCTGTCTGTCTGTCTATGTCAACGACCGGTTCGGTGACGTCAGCTGTTCGATAGTGACCCCAGTTGACCCCAATGACGCCAATTGCTTGGTTTACGATGACACCCTGAATTGGGACCCGGGACCCACTGATTGAGTGCTATATCTACACTAATATAATGAAATAAGCTTCGTATGTTTGTATGCAACGCGAAGCCGGGGCGCCTCGCTAGTATACAAGGTGGGCTCTGTAACAGGAGCAATGTTGCAGGTGGTAGGACCTTGTGCATGGTCCGCCTGGATTGCTACCACCATCTTGCTCGCTAATCCTGCCGTGAAGCAGCAGTGCTTGCACTGTTGTGTTTCGGCGTGGAGAGTAAGTCAGCCGGTGAAATTACTGGCACTTCAGGTATCCCATCTTAGGCCTCTAGGTTGGCAACGCAACTGCAATACCCCTGGTGTTGCAGATGTTTATGGGCGGTGGTGATCTCTTACCATCAGGAAACCCACTTGCTCGTTTTCCATCCAGTAGAATAAAAAAAGCAAAAAATTAAACCACAGCTTCCACTCTTCATCTTGAGCTAAAGCTGAGCTGAGCTTCTACAACTTTTGAAAATATCTTGTATTATGATTTTTATTGTAATTTAAAGTTTAATTGGACCAGCAATGTACTGCGAAATCGGTCATTTTGTTAAGTGACAGACGATGTCATTTAGGCTATTGGATGCCGTATATTGAAAATACCATTTAATTTGTTTGAAATAAACATAATGATAAAATTACTTAATTTTTGAATGTGGGTACTTGGGGAGTTACAGTGACAAGTTAAAACGGTGGTTGTGGTTCGTTAGTCTAACAACTGGTAGCATGGTGTACGGTTCGTGTCACTCTGAAGATGAGCTCTGGTTGAGTTCGAAACGTGTCAGTGTAGTGTGGTGGTGGTGATAGATGGGTTTGTGTGATTTGTGTGTGTTCTTACAGTGTGGAGGTGGAGGAACTGCATTTTGCATAAGCTTAGCTATCGTAAGGTCGCGGGTGAGCAAGGAAATTATTTTAGTTCATTGATATGGACCTCCGCAAAGTAACGCCTGATTCAATAAATTATTTAATTTTTGAAAGTTACAGAACTAAAGTAGTTCCATTTGAGTAGCAGAATCTGCGTTTTGATTTTTTGCTCCTGTTCCAAAGCCCACCCGGTATGTACCATACTAACTGTTTCTCGCGACTCGGTCCGCGTTGAATTCGTTTATCGCTATCCCGTGAGCAATTTTCCGGGAAAACTATCCTATTTCCTTCCCCGGGACTCAAACTATCTGTATCTGTAACAAATTTCATCTAAATCGGTTCAGCGGTTTAGACGTGATGAGGTAACAAACAAAGAGACTTACAAACTTTCTGTATGCCGTGCCATATGACAATTTTGTACAAACGTACAAACATTAAGTGACAGAGACAATGTAGTAAAGTGTAAAGATATCTTTGACCTCTTCTGTATCTAGTATTAATCGTAAAATGGTAACGTTGTTAAAACGAGCGGTCGAAACGTTCAAATTCCATACACAAACATCCACATTACAATATTACTAAGATTATTTAATTTCTCACGTCAATTAAAAGCTTGGCTGTTAGCTGCGCTCTATAGTCCATAAATCATGGCTAGTTAAAAATTTAAAAATAAAACGCCGAAACGCAGCTTCCTAAGCCTTTTAGAAAAAGTATTGAACTGTCAAACTGTATTGTTCCGTTTTCAAACTTCAATTCACACCTCGTTCTTTGTTCCATTTTCAAATGCTGCGGGTTCCTTTGGCAGTTATGAAAGCCATAGGTATAATGCATACGAATAAACTAAAGAAAAGAACTTTGTTTTTCAATTATAGTACAGTCTAATTTGAAATCAACAAGTCATCTAATGAAGACGTCATAAAGATTATTCTTTGTATATTAGTCCTTACTAGAACTGTTAAATTTGGCAGTCGAGATTTAAAGGAAGAAAAACAGAATACATTTAGGTATCCGTGACGTACTGGGACAAAAAAAAGTCAAGAAATACTACTAGGTACTTACTATATTCCCGTATTTTTTTTACTATATTCCCGTGGGAATTCCCAATAATTACATCAATGGAACACTTGGAAAATTTCATGCATCTGAAGAACTTACCGGCTGAAATTTTGGGATTATTATCCCGATTAAATGGGAATATATCCCGTAATAGCCAAATTAATCCCGTCGTATTAATGTCAAAGAAGTAACGTAACCAACTAAGAAAAGTGCCACAGACAGACAAACAGTCAGACAGACCGACATACAGACAGACAGTCAGATATTGGTATCAAACTTTAACACCCCCCTTTTTGCGTCACGGGTTAAAAATACGCACGCCTTAAAGGTATTAGCAATATCTCCATTTAAAGTCAACTCTAACAGTTCACCGTAATGTCTGAACCTGTCATCGTTTTGACATTTCAATCAAAGATGGCGGTCCCGGAGTTTTATTATTGAACAACATTGTGCTAAAATGGGTCAGCGTTTGTTGAGCTACCGTTCTTTGTACTCCCACAATGGCTTTAGACAGCCATTTTATTAAGAATTTGGCGAGGATGCCATTCTTTTTGTGTTTTTGACGCCTGTGGTGTTTGCAAGTGGCAAAGTGTGTGGCGTTTTATTGGAGTTTCTCTTTGGGTAACCAGGTAAAATGACAGCGGCCTTTGTCTAGCTAACGCAATTGAAATCACAATTCCTCTCATCACTTCTCTCCGTCAGACACTGTAGGATGACGTTAGAAAGAGATGAATGCGTTCGGAAGTGTCCGCTAGAAAATTAGCTTCAGCTTTTGACAGATTGCTAGCGGATCACTTTTTGACAGGTGTCAATTGGGTGAATAGATCTGTAATAGATATTTTAGGAATCTTCGTATCACACTGATAATATTTTAGGGTAACAGTTTGATAGGGAAAATGAAATATTTGTGTTTTTTTTTGCTTTTAAGATATTAAGATTGGTTTTTGGAGTATTTAAGATATGTATGAAATGAAATTTAATCCACTTACAGTAAACGGATACTTTAAATTTGGTCCAAATAATATATTACATGAGAATGGTAAACTGTGAAGGTTTGCAAGATAGCCGCGTTAGTTCCGTTTTTTGCCACGTTCTTTAAGATCTTGCACTACTGTTACCGTTTTTTTAACCTTTTTGCCGCCACGTCAAAAAGACATCATCACAGATATGGATGATGTATCTATATCTGTGGACATCACCCATTCGCCAGGCTTCTACATTGCAATGTCTGAAATTCAACCTTAACACAATTTAACGAAGATTGCTTTTGCATTGAAGTAATGGACGTATATGTAGATCGTTGGCGTCGAACCGGCAGTGCGTATAATATTGAGTGCGTATGAGTAGTTGGCGAGGAAAGGTATAGCCTATATAATGCCCCACTGGTGGGCAACGGCCTCACCTCTTGACCTACACAACTCCCGTTCTGACGCTAATTAATATTAACTAATACTATTAAACAATAAAGCAATTATTTAACTTTTAATAGGTACAAGCTATTTTTTCCTAAATGTACCTACTTTTTGTTGACTGTACTTGTATTGTCACCCAAACTATATTTGCATGCCAAATTTCAAGTTGATGCCATTAACCACTGAAGAGTTCCGTCCTGCGGAGGCGATCCTGGACGGACTACCAGGATATCACTACCAGATTATTGTATTGTCACGCAATTTACATAAGTATACCACATTTCAAGTCAATCCAACTACTTACTGGCAGTTGTTCGAATTTAACTTGCAAAACTTGATTACAGACAGACAGACAGACAGACAACGGGACGGGTGAAACTAAATAAAAAGCTTGTAAAAAATAGCCTTCGCGCATGCACAACCCAAACCATTAAGATGTTTATTGCACTGCAATATGTAAGTACATCATTTCGTCTTGTCTTTGCAATGCACGTTAATTAAACGTTATAAGCCCCTGTTGGTTAACATCAAAGAAAACCTACGGAACCCCGTGAAAAAAAAACTCGTATTCATAACCTAACCACAGCCAACAGGCCCGCCTTTTTTTAGCCCTCTCGAGCGAAGGAAATCGCTCCATACAGCCGGGGCTTTTTTAAATTCCAATTTGATATCAAGAGTGCTTCTGTTATAATTTTATTGTTTGTTCGGGTGGAAGCAAAAGTGCCATGTTTTAAGTGGATATTAGACTTGGGAATATGCAAGATTTTGCTTTTGCGTTGTGTATTCGCGTGGTATTTTTCAACAGATTTAAAAAAATATTATTATAAAAAAATTAAAAGACAACCTAGTCCTAATCTCCGACCTAGACCTAATCATAAATGAACTGAAACAAATCTCTCACTCACCTGCAACCTTAAGGTCAAAAGTTATAGAACCTAAGGTCCTCTCTGCAGGCTTAACGGCTGGACGGATTTTGACACATGGGGTATCGTTAGATTTCTCATAACTGTCAGAGAGACATAGGGTATTTAAATAAGTATTACAATATTTTCAACATAATCAATAAAGTTAAATCTGTTTGTCGCAAACGTTTGCTTGCCAATGTACCTGTTTAGATGTTAGATATGTCACGCATCTTAGCACTGAAGCAAAATGAGTCATTTTATTTTCGTTTCATTTAATTTATTTGTATTTAATTTTATCGAAAATACAAACTGAAACATAGATGCACAGAAAAACCAGAAAAAGAGACCAGTGCTGGGAATCGAACTCAGATCTTTAGCTTTCCGTGCTGCGTGCTATACCGCTACACCACCACTGGACAGGAAGGAGTACAGACACAAATTTCTTCTATGCATTACATATCTCAGCTTGTTTGTTTCTTGTTTAGTCACTTAACGGACGGAACGACGAAAGGACGAACGGAAGCAATACCATGCCCTCGGTACCGCTCTGCTTTCAGAGCATGACATGAGTTCGTGTGACCTAACTTGGGTGCGGCAGACGTGAGCTTGCATTCGGAATCCAAAAGCTTAATGGTTACTTCACCTGAAATGTAAATTTCAGTTTTTTTTTTTCATTTATGACGGTGGAAGCAGTCTACGATTCCACTGAACGTAGATAATAGTTAGTGTTTAGTTTTGTAACTAAGGGACCCCATACATCCCTGTATTATTATTATTATTTTTTGTATTTTTTTTTATTTAATTGTGTACTGTAGTTTTTAAGTATTTTATTGGTAATTATTTTATGTTGAAAAAATGACTTTCTGCCAAGTTTCTTGCGGCGCATTCTTCTTGGCAATGATGGTCTTTCCGAAAGCACTGGTAGTTTAAAAAATGACGTGTAAAAGTGCCCATTGCGGCCTATTTACTAAATAAATGATTTGAAATTTGACATTAAGCAGCGACACTTGCAACATCTATGCTTTAGCCCTCATCGAGATACTTTCAGCACCCCATCGGAACTAACCGCTCACCCGGACAAGAGATGTCGCTATTAAGCAATCAAATTAGGTTTGGTTTTTCGAGTCTTTTTGTATTTTTTATTTCAACTCCGAATTTTGTTACTTTTACGGTCATCCCGTAATTCACAAAAGACTCCAAAACCCAATCTTATTTAAATTTATTTCATTAAAAAAAAATAACCTTACGAATTACTCACTTGTATTTAACACAGTACCACAGCGGTACATGCGAGCACAGAAGCGATGCAGTGGATTGGCACAGCGTACAATGGGGCGCACAAGTGATACAATTATGGGCGGCCAATCACGGGCCGACAGATCGAGTTAACGTACAGTCGCGGACGGAATGTTTAAACGCCTGCATTTTTTAACAGCAATTTTTTTATGATTGGTTTTTTGGAGTCTTTTTGTATTTTTTATTTCAACTCCAAATTTGTTACTTTTACGGGTATCCCGTGAAACCAAATCGAAAATACAAACTGAGACATGGATGCACAGAAAAACCAGAAAAAGTGACCAGCGCTGGGAATCGAACCCAGGTCCTCAGCAATCCGTGCTGCGTGCTATAACCCCTACACCACCGCTGGACAGGAATCTAGACACCAATTTTTTGGATCAATAATCCAATCATAATTTGATTGCTTAGTAGCGACATCTCTTGTCTGGGTGAGCGGTTGGTTTCGAGAGAGTGTGACCTCTCTCGATGAGAGCGGAAACATAGATGTCGCTAGTGCTGCTGCATAAGTAGCGTAGTAGAAATAAGCAACCTGAGATATGTATGCATAGGGAAAATTCGTGTCTAGATTCCTGTCCAGCGGTGGTGTAGGGGTTATAGCACGCAGCACGGATTGCTGAGGACCTGGGTTCGATTCCCAGCGCTAGTCTCTTTTTCTGGTTTTTCTGTGCATCCTGTCTCAGTTTGTATTTTCGATATAGCTATTTTTTTTATTCTACTGGATGGAAAACGAGCAAGTGGGTCTCCTGATGTTAAAGAGATCACCACCGCCCATAAACATCTGCAACACCAGAGGTATTGCAGATGCGTTGCCAACCTAGAGGCCTAAGATGGGATACCTCAAGTGCCAGTAATTTCACTTAAGCTTCACTTGTTACCACCTAACAAATAAGATAAGTAAAGCAAAATTACATTCTTGGAGCTTTTAAATTCCACTAAATTAAATAAGGTAATCGTACGGTACGAGTGCTCGTCTGTCCCAGTAGTTGGACATATTTCATTAGCAATCGTGATACAGCAGTGTCGAACACTCGGACATACCTTATGCGTGCGAACTTCCATATTCCGGGTTCGCTTCAATAACCGTGTTGGGGGAGAAAACGGAAAAGGAATTTAATATTTTAATGTTGAATTTTAAGTTCATCCCAGCCTATATTCATTCCACTGCTGGGCACAAGCCTCCTCTCAGAATGAGAGGGCTTGGACCGTAGTTCTCACGCGGATTGGGAACTTCACACAGTTCATTGAATTGCTTCACGCGTTTGTACAGGTCTCACGATGTTTTCCTTCACCAAAGCTCGTGATAAATTTCAAATGTAATTTCGTAATTTCGAAAAACTCTGAGGTGCGAGCTGAATTTTAAGTAACTTAACAGATTCTAGACCACTACACTTGTTTGTTCTTTTGTTTGCTGTACAAAAAGTACTCTTTATTGTACAAAAAGTAGTAAGTAGGGACTGTAACTTGCCCGACAACCTGAGCGGCTCTGGACCTATCTCTGTAAAGTCTTTATTTCTTCAATATTTAGATTTATTCAGTATTTGGAGCTTAGCAATATTTTTACAGAGATAGTTCCAGCCGCACAGGCTGTCAGGAGCAATCTGTGCTCCGGCATGTATACAGCCTGTCTATCGTCTCTCAAAAAATCACAGAGCATTGGGCTCCACAGAAAAATGTGCGGCAACACATGCTGAATAATAAATAATAAAAAATATTTATTCAGATAACTAGGATCCATCAGTTGTTAGTATTACTTATAAATATGTTAGGTACATGGTGTTAGTTAAATGTACGATGCTTACCGTAGTGTTAGTGAAACAAACAAATAAAGAAAAATCAAATAAAGAAAATAAAATGGTTCAGCACTTTTACTAGTACATAGGCTTGTTTGTCAGTACATGAATCATATGACAATGATTCAGATACTGACAATCAAACCTATCTGCGAATGCTGAGTGGAGACCCTTTTTGGTATCCTGCCGTGTCACCAAGTAACATAGTTTTAGTGCTAGTTCTAGTCTTAGTTTTAGGTGGTACTTATGGAGCCAAAATAAACCTTTCTTTCTTTCAATCTAGCGTGCCAGGCAGCCAGTTTTACCACCTGCCAGCGGTATACAGTCTAGTCCCTACAGTACCTACTTGTTGTCTTCTTTTTAGTTTTTTTAAAGCACTCGGGGATTTGATGCTCTAAATTTATTTTTTCCTGATAAAATTTAATGGATGATTGTGAGTGCGACAGTACATTTGGCGAGCGCGTGTTCTCTGTCCGTCACACTTAGTTCCCTTTGCAAGCAATCTGTAACCCGCAGGCATAGAAAGCTCTTAGTAAATTTACTTAGTATAAAAAAATAGAAATTGAAATTCGATCGGTATGCGTATGTTGCTGCACCAGCATTATTCTATTTTTTTATCTGTGGTGAAATGATAAACTGTCAAGAATGTCACTCAAGGATGACACTTACTGGCACTGTCAAAGAGCTATTATGTCAGTTTGCGGCGGGTCCGAATCGGATTTCACAGTATATAAGGCTGACCAGGAATATAAAAAACTTTACGCGAGTGCAGCACTTCTACGTTTTATATTGCAACAATTACTATACGGTACATACCAGTCATATTGACAACGATGTCGGTGATGTTATTTAAAGGAATATTTCCTAATCCTTCAGACTTTTTCTATGACAAATACTTTTATACATTGTGAATTATTTTCCTTCCAAGGCTAACCTTCGGTATCCAATGGATAATCTTCGGTATTTTAACGCACAAAAACACAAAATAACACTTTAAAATACGACGCGCAAACAACGCCAAACTTTGACAGCAATAGACAGCTGACATTTGAATTTATTGTTACCAGTGCAAGAAATTAGTTCTATTGGTTTTCCTCAATATGGCGAGGTTTTTTTATACCGAATAAAGTACAACTTGGACCATCTACGTCATAGTTTTTGAAGTCAAAGGAAGATCATTGCTTATATTTATTTAAATACGAGAATAGTAATTAAATTGTATTGAAATTAAATATCTAGAAAACATTTCCGATTTGCTAATCGTACCTAATGTAATTTTACCTTGAGCATTTCTATGACTGAAAACAAACATCAGTCGGAAACCTACCTACCTGTGTATACATGTGTGTGCATCGGGTATCTGTATGTGTGTGTGTGTGTGTGTGTGTGTGTGTGTGGTGTGTGTGTTCTGCATGTACATGTAGGTACGAAGCAATACGATGAGTGTGATTCCCAATCCGCACTGGAATCGCATGGGAACTACAGGCTAAGCCGTTTCGCTCTGCGAGGGCTTTTGCAGCAGTGGGTCTGTCTTACACAGGCGGGACGGTAGGGTTTTGTGCAACAGTGCTCTTTGGCAGGACGGGAGATGATGATGATGATTCTAGCAGCTTCTTCGCCGAAGCAACCATTTTAAACTGCCGGCTGCGCGTGAGTCGTAATGGTACACTCAAGAGCATGCACTTAGCTTATCACTGGGCCCCTAATGGACTTGGAGGCCATACTGTAAGAAAAGGAAGGACAGGCCAGAAGTAGCATTATCATCCATATATTAAAGTAGTCCTTACATTAGTGACATTAAATATTTTGTTTGTAATTATTTAGTTTATTTTGTTTTCAATTTCTGCGCTTCTTAGGCATTGATCTTTCCGATAGAGGTGGACGTATAAAAAAAACCGACTGCCTTAAAAAATACTAAAAAGAAGAAAACAAGTCTAATGGGCTAGATAGAACTCTGTTAAGTAGCTAACTTAAAGTGCAACAGTGGGGACCCATTAGGTACTAAGAATTTTTGAGCTGTTCGCGACTTGAATGGGTCCCGACTGTTGAACTTTAAGTTAGCTACTTAACAGAGTTCTAGCCCACTAGACTTGTTTTCTTCTTTTTAGTATTTTTAAGGCAGTCAGGTTTTTTGATTTTTTAAATGTATTGTTTTATTTCACACTTTTTAATAGTTCTGTGAAAATGGTAGATTAAAAATATTAAAACCCATATATATTTAGAATGTGGTAATTATTAGCTTTCATTTGATACCTGGATAGGATTGAATAAAAATATTTTTTTGATTTTTCAAGTATTTCATTTACCCAGTGTAACTCGCGGCATCAACACAAATCCAATGACGTATATTTATCAAAATCAGTTCCGCCGTTGAGTAGTTACGAGAGGACATAGGCATAGTCAAGCACATAACCCTCCTTCTTCGCAGTCGGGTAAAAACTTTTATAATTTTGATGAATTTCCGCGTAAATTTAGTAGGTATAATCCTGAACCTAATATTTCACGCGAATAAGGATTAATCATAAATACGAAACGCATGGCTACCACCATTGCATGATTTACCGAGCATATTTAATGATTGCCTTGCATAACGTGCAACCGAATACTTTGAAGATGTGAATGCACATTTTACAGATCTACATGAAAGTACGAGGAAGGTCAAAGTAAAATAACACTAATGCATACTTTGGGTGCCGTTAAATAAAGGATCTAAATTATCAGGCAACGGAGAGAATGTTACATTACGTTAACATTTATTTTAATGTTATATATAAGCAATATCTACTTGTTCTGAAGTTAATGAAACTAACAGGTTATTTATCATAAGTTTTCAACCTCGAAGACGTATTAACCTTTTGGGTTTGGGCAAAAAACTAAAAATGTTCATGAATGAAACTTCAACTGAAATATTAACAAATATTTATCAAAATCAAGTTTTATTAAATTGAAATCTAACTATTTTTTAACCATCTCTACAATACTCATTTTTTTGAGCTGAATCTCGTGACGAACTGACGTCTCTTACAAGCTCTGTTTGACTGTATCGCAATTGTAACACTTCTTCAATGTATCCTCGAGACTCCACAAACGAACGGGCTAGCTGAGTGATTTATTAGAACCGTTAAGGCCGGCTAAGTGGCATATCCCAATTCCACAGGATATCGATTCAAAGGGCCTTCGCTAGCTAACGCGGTTAGCACGGAGTGGGTGGACTCCTGTTGAACGTACGAGCAGCGCTAACTGCGCGCGTCGCTTGCATTGGGTTGCGCCCGCGATGCACCCACGACAGTTTTCGTAGGCCCTAATAGCATTGTATACAATAAGCCCTGGCAGGGCTGTTGGCCACCCCCCGCCGTTACCGCATTTCCCCGCAGGCGACGGTTAAATATATTGCAATTTGCAATTCGGTATCGTATCTTAAAAGTATCCCAAAGCTTCCACAAGCAAATGGGCTAGCTGAGTGACTTGTTAGAACCGTTAATAACGGCTAAGTCGCATATATCCCGATTCCGCGGAATTTCGATTCTAACAGTGCTGCACCAATACCGGCTAACCCCGCAGGCGACAGGCGGGGGGGGGGGGTTTGTTTGTATTGTAATAAATGCGACTTGGGAGTAATATCAAGATATCCCAAAGCTTCCACAGGTAAACGGTATAAAACCAATGCACTGTGTAATTTAATTATACATATAAAAAGACATGCAAAAAATACAATTGTTATAACTACATAACTATAACTCTTTATTATAATGCAATGACGCTTTATAGTAAGCAGTACAGAAAACACAGGTACCTATACGGTAGTACTATTAGTTATTCTGTGCCTATATAGAGATTAATTTACTCTGTCCGCGTAGAATTCGGTTATCGCTATCCCGCGGGAACCATACAATTTTCCGGGATAAAAACTATTCCATGTCCTTCTCCGGGCCTCAAACTATTTGTATACCAAATTTCGTTTAAATCAGTTCAGCGGTTTAGACGTGACGAAGTAACAAACAAACAAACAGACTTACAAACTTTCGCATTAATAATATTAATGGGATAGTGGCATTCTTACTTGGGGCGACACTATTTACCGACCCAGATTATACCGACCTGATTTTCACGCCCATAGAAACTAATGTCTCCCTCCTCTTGTTCCAGAAAGCACTATGACGTAATAGCAATGCGCGTGGTCCTAGCGGCTTGCCTGCTCGCGCTGTTGGCGCTGCGCGCGCGCGCATGTCCGTGGGCGTGCGCGTGCCGCCCCGCCGCCGCCGACTGCGCGCACCGCGCGCTGCTCACTGCGCCGAGGAGGCTGCCGGCTGATGCTCTCCGACTGTAAGTATTGCCATCAAACAAGCAAGGTGACACTATGGACACGATAAGTGACACTGACGACTTAAGTGTCACTTATAAAGATGAAAGTGACACTAAAGACACGATAAGAGACACAAGTATCATTTGTCTTACGATAAAAGTGACACTAAAGACACGATAATTGACACGAGCGTCATTAGGTACTAACGATAAAAATGACACTGTAGACACGATAAGTGACACTGACGACTTAAGTGTCACTTATAAAGATGAAAGTGACACTAAAGACACGATAAGAGACACAAGTATCATTTGTCTTACGATAATTGACACGAGCGTCATTAGGTACTAACGATAAAAATGACACTGTAGACACGATAAGTGACATAAATATCAGTGTCACCTCTAATGATGCAAATGACGTTATAGACAGGATATGTGACAAATATGATATGATAAAAAATGACACTAAAGATACTACTTGTGACATTAGTGTCACCTCATGAAACAAAGATAATATGGACACAACAGACGATATTGGAGGATACAACAAAAGTGACAGAGGAAACTTTATGTTTGGTTTTTTGGAGTCTTTTTGTATTTTTAATTTCAACTCCAAATTTGCTACTTTTACGGGTATCCCGTGAAAACCATATCTCAGATTGCAACCTGAGATATGTGTGCATAGGAGCAATTTGTGTCTAGACTCCTGTCCAGCGGTGGTATAGGGGTAGGGGCACGCAGCACGGATTGCTGAGAACCTGGTTCGATTCCCAGCGCTGGTCTCTTTTTCTGTGCATCCATGTCCCAGTTTGTATTTTCGAGAGGGAACTTTACAATTGACATATGTAGATGACGCCTTAGAGATTACAAGCGACGCCAGACACTATAGACTTAATAACTGACACCAGAGTCAGACATGATGCCGATGACACTATTAGCGATAGGGTCTCAACACTTTACGTCACTCGCTGTCAATATCAGCTGGTAGATGCTGAAATAATGTCGTTCAGTTTGACGAGTACAATCTATGTTTTGATTATCAGCTCCTGCAAAGACCTCACCCTGTATCTAGAATTGACGATATTACTGCCAATATCTAAGAAACTACGTAAGCTTCACATTTATAACAATTTACTCTAATTCTTCTCTAAAACAATAGCATAACAGTAACAGTGCGACCACAAATTCATATTCACGCGATATTACCCGCAATTTGGTGAAAGTGAATCCATACATGTGTATGCAACGCTGTGAATGCCGCTCAAAGGATGCGGAAGTAGTGCTGGGCTTAGGCCGAGAAGTTTATGGTTACGGTTTTAGATTAGGCCTCATCCGCACGAGAGATAAAAAACGGTTACGTCAAAAGTGTCAAAACTCGGCGTTAGCCCAATTTCAATTCAATTTTCAATTTAAAGCCCAACACTGCTTGATAAAAACCGTCGCGTCTTAGAAGCACTGACGAGTGATGTGTGAACATTATACTTCGGAATGTATAATTTGTTCTATTTGAATGACTTTTTAACGGGCGTAACAAAAGCTCTCGTGCGAATTAGGTTTTATTCGGCTTTTGTTATGGATTCAATGAGACGCAATGATTGTAGAGCCAATTATATAAATTAATATTCATTGCCGTTACCCGCGACTCCGTGATAAAAATCATCCTATGTCCTTCTCCGGGACAAACTATCTGTAGGTATACCGCATTTCATCTAAATCGGTTCGGTGGTTTAGCGGTTCAGTGGTTAAGACGTGATGAAGTAACAAACAAACAAATCAACAGACTCACCAACTTTCGCATTTAAAATAGTAGTGGCATTAGTAGGATAGTATTGTATTGTATATTATTTGTAAAACTCTTTATTGTACATAAAAACACATGAAAATAACAGAGCACAGGATAATAAGATGTGCAAAGGCGAACTTATCCCTTATAGGGATCTCTTCCAGTTAACCTTTGAACGATTGATAGGATATCAGACACAAGAGTAGACACCACAAGTACAATGAAAAGATAGGTAGTTGATATTCACGTAACCAATATTTTGTAGTGTTGTGCACATACTGGTCGGTCTGGATATTAAAATTTTTGTTTTTATTCAAGCGTAAGAAGCACCCGGTGCCTAATCTCAAGTATGTAAGACTAGTAGTCGATATTTGGGTGGTTCTACGAGCGTTGCAACCGCTATCAGTTTCCTGTCGCTTATACTGAAGAAATGAGCCAGGTAGAATGGAAGGATTTTATAAAACGATGGTGTGCAAGCGGTAGAATTACAATTCATTAAAATTTCCTGCTTACAATCTCTTACTTCTTCGATATCTATATGCGACAGGAAACTGATATAATTCATGTTCATTTACATTCATGATAGCGGTAGAAACGCTCATAGAACTTCCATTTCTAGATTTGATCTCAATCTCATCTCTCATCATAAGTCATTTACCGTTTTACCGTGAAAGTGTATCAAACACACACACACACACACACACACGCACACACACACACGCACACACATACACACACGCGCGCACACGCACACACACACACACACACACACACACACACACACACACACACACACACACACACACACACACACACACACACACAGACAGACAGACAGACAGACAGAGAGAGAGATTCATTACCAGTCATATTGACGATGTCAGTGATGTTATTTAAAGGAATATTTTCTAATCCCTCAGACTATTTCTATGACAAATACTTTTATACATTGTGAATGTTTTCCTTCCAAGGCTATTGATAATCCTCGGCATTTTAACGCACAAAAACACAAATTAACAACAACGTTAAACTTTGACAGCAATAGACAGATGGCATTTGAATTTAGTGTTACCAGTGCAAGAAATTAGTTCTATTGGTTTTCCGCAATATGTCGAGGTTTTTTAAAATTCTGGTCTGGCCTTTAATATTGCTGTTATAATTTCGTCTGCCTGCATCCCCATATTTTACGGCTGAAAATAGGAAAAATAAAAATAAAAACTTGTAAAAGGATTGTTTTAGTAACTTGCAAAAACTTCCTCCAAAACTTACCAAATTTCGGCATCGAATTCGGCTTTACCGGAAAACCGGTATCGGGTTTCGACCACCTCTCATCCCAACTCTTCATTGAAAGGCGTGAAACCCTACAAACTAACTATACATCTTGCAAACTCACGTATGTAGCTGATAACTGCCCATTTACATACAAAATACTAGGCAGGGGTGACCTGGTAACTGTATCAATAACTTTGTATTATGAGTTGCGGTTATATTTTTCCATTTTCTACTACGTTTGGTGTATTAGTATGGGGTGGGTACAGTGTAGGGAAAATTCAGAGCCAGCTTTTGTATGTATGAAAAAGATAAAAAAAAAATTGAATCAGGCGTTACTTTGCCAAGGTCCCAATGAAGTAAGTTCTTAAGTTTGTGTTTTTAACCCCCGACGCAAAAAGAGGGGTGTTGTAAGTTTGACCGCTATGTGTGTCTTTCTGTGGCATCGCAGCTCTTAAGCGGGTGGACTGGACGGATGAGAATGCAGTTTTTCTTTATTTGAAAGCAAGTTTTCTAGCGATTCATAGTCATGTTTCATCAAAATCGGTTCAGCCGTTTTTGAGATATTAAACTTTGAAGTGACAAAGTTGGTGGTTATCTCCACAAAAACCCCTGATTGTCACTTCAAAATTCAATCAAAACGGCTAAACCGATTTTGATGAATTATGTTAAAACCCTGCTATCAAATAAAAAAAGTTGCATTCAAATCGGTCCACCCGTTTAAGAGCTACGGTGCCACGGACAGACATACACAGACAGACAGACAGATACACATAACGTTCAAACTTATAACATCCCTCTTTTTGCGTCAGGGGTTAAAAAGTAACGCCTGATTCCTTAAATGTGTCAAAAATGAAACAAAATTTATTTCAAAGTCTTGACGAAAAATATATTTAATTATATTGAACGAAATATAGACACTAAGCATTTAATTATAAAACTACCTATCCTACACTTAAAATACATACATAAAATAAACCCTAAAATTAAGGACCTGCTTTCAAATAAAAAGCCGCATTTAAATTGGTCCACCCGTTTAAGAGCTACGGTGCCACAGACAGACACACATAGCGGTCAAACTTATAACACCACTCTTGCGTCGGGGATTAAAATAAAAACAAATAACTTAAAAAGGAAGCTGCCAGCTCTTTGATCCCCTGTTATATTATCATCATCATCATCATCCCAGCCTATATACGTCCTACTGCTGGGCACAGGCCTACTCTCGGAATGAGAGGGCTTGGGCAGTAGTTCAAACGCGGGCCCAGTGCGGATTGGGTACTTCACACTCGCGATGTTTCCCATCACCGTAAAGCTCGTGGTAAATTTCAAATGTAATTCCGCACATGAATTTCGTAAAACTCAGAGGTGCGAGCCGGGGTTTGAACCGATGATCCTCTGCTTGAGAGGCCATAGGTCAAACCACTCGGCCACCACGGCTTATATATTATTTTATATAGTTCATTTATTATTTTATTTATTTCTAAGTAGTGAAAGCTAAAATAAACTAATATGACCATAACCAAAGTACCTATATAATTTTTGCTTCTTAATAATTTGAAGTCTCTGTCTTTCCACGCTACTCTGCCCCCACATGTAATAGGGGGTAGCTGTATTATTTTCGTGTAATATCAATGCGAGTACAATCAGTAGCTAAAGTGTTAACATCGTTTATTGATAAACTATTGATTTCTGCCTTCATAAATTAGTGTTTTTTTGGATGAAATTACAATGCATTTTAAAATTAATTTCAAATATCGCAGTAGATGTTTAGATTTGGAATTTTTTACTTAAAATGTGGCCACGCCTTTGACGTGGTACATTTTTAACATCGACCAATGAATTATTACCTTCTGATATAAATTATAATTATTATAGACATTATTCCGGGTATTTTTTAAATTATTTTCTTTCTTTCTTTAATGCAAATATAACAAACTCAGATTATCTACATTAAAAAACTAAAACATATTATTTAAAGGGACTCCTTTAGGTTAGGTTCCGAAGATGTTAGCAGCGTTTCCTCTTTGAATAGCTAGGCTAATTCTTTGTCCGAGGAAGCTGCCAGCTCTTCGGTCTCCTACTAACCTCTTAGTTATTTCTTTTTGCTTTAGACAATATTATTTTTCTTTATTTTTGTTACGTTTCCGTACACATGTATTGCATACATACATCTATTTTGTTAAAACTATTTGCATTTCTCGCCCAACGTCTTGGGATAACAATCCAGCGCAGAAATGCAGCCAGCCTTATTACTCTTCCGCAGAGACAAGTCTTGGGCGAATTGTATATAACAGTTAAGTTATTTTTGGGATAGTTTTTACTTCAATTGTACCATTAAAATAACGTGTTGTAAATTGCTTCCCCAATTTAATTAAAACTATTTTATAATAAGCACTTGTGTTCCCGTCAGTACCTAATATAAGGCTGGGTCCATATTAGCATCGTATTGGCGGCTAGGGAGCGTCCACATTGCCAATATGTCTTTATGAGACCCAAGAAATGTTTGTTTTGTCATTACTCACATACATACAGCCCCGTTGTATCCGTAACATACAAACACAGGTTAAATAACCTAACCTGTCGGAGTTTTTAACCCGTCGGAGGTTAAAACCTGTTGGGGGTTTTCAATTTGACTACTTACTACTATAACACTGTATACTTACTATACCTTCCTTATTTTTAGGGTTCCGTACCCAAAGGGTAAAAACGGGACCCTATTACTAAGACTTCACTGGCCGTTGGTACGGCTGTCTCTCGCCAGGCTGTATCTCATGAACCGTGATAGCTAGACAGTTAAAATTTTAATTTTCACAGATGTATTTGAAAGAAAGAAAGAAAGAAAGAAAGAAAGAAAAAAATTATTCGTCACATTACATGACGTGAAGTGACATGGATAAGACTAATAATAATAAAAACAGAAATAGAATTCGCGCTGTCATCGTTCATCCACCATTACATCTCATATTTCGTCATATTTCTGTTGCCGCTATAACAACAAATACTAAAAACCGGCCAAGAGCGTGTCGGACACGTCCAAAATGGGGTTCCGTAGCCATTACGAAAAAAATAAGTAATATTTTCTAAGGATTTGGTATTATATAAGGAATCTTCCAAGTTTAGGTATATTTAATACCTTAGGCTGCTATTTAAGAGTAAAAATACTAATAATTCTCAAGCAAACTTAGCCGTTATAGTTTTCCTTGAAAGTTTGATAGACTTAAGTAATACCATCCTGAATTTTTTCATATTTTTCCACCCACCGGTTTAGATTTTAGAGGGGGACGCTCGATTTTAATGAAAATTCGCACTTTAAAGTTGAATATTTCGCAAAAAATCAATGAATCAATAAATCGTTTTAGCAAACCCCTAATGGTTTTAAAAGACCTTTGCAACGATACCCCACACTATAGGGAAGGATGAGAAAAAAAATCACCCCCACTTTACGTCTATGGGAGGTAGCATCAGCCAAATATGTGGTCTACCACCTTAAAGTTGATAATCGTTTGCATGTCATAAAACAATAATGCCAACAGACGTGTCTGTCAACTTGAAGGTCCGACTTTAGCGACAAATTCATTTGATAGGATTTTTTTAAAAACTGATAGACCACTTATTCGGCTGATGGTACACTAAAAAAATTTTTTTATTTTTTTTTATTGTACCTTTTGTCGGCATAGTTTACATATATCCGTGCAAAATTAGAGCTTTCTACTTTCTAGCATTGATAGTCCCTGAGCCAAGCCGCGGACGGACGCACAGACAGACATGGCGATACTATATAAGGGTTCCGTTTTGGCCATTTTGGCTCCGAAACCCTAACAACTAAAGAAAAAAATATTTAAAGGGGCTCCCATACGACAAACGTGATTTTTTGCCGTTTTTTGCTTGATATTATTAACGGCAACAGGTAGACGCATAAAATATTCACAGAATATTTAGTAGTAAGCTAACAAAGTCTGAAATACGTTACTTTAACATGTAACACACTGTATTGTCTAGCTTGAAAGCCTCGAAACACTTATTTTATTATCACGTTCAAAATTACACCGTATATATTGGCACCAATTCAATTTAAATCGTACATTTCCACCGTCTCACGTTCACCCGAAAGGACTTTACAAGCGACATAAAAAAAGAATTTCCCGGAAACGTAAATTTGATTTTCCACCGGAAGTAGCCGCGCAGTCAAGCGCGAACACCCCCTTTGTGAAGCCGGTGTTACCTCCTTTGTTACGGTTTTTGTATACACGTGTTTTATAAATTCATGGAAATAAATCAGCAGTGTATGGAGTCAGTTGGGAGTCATCCGTATCCAAAGGGTGCCAACGGGACCCTATTAGGTACTGAGACTCCTGTCTGTCTGTCCGTCCGTCTGGCACTGGGTTCTATCTATTGAGCCGTAATAGCTAGTAGCTACTACTGCTAGCTACACAGGAAGTTTTCACAATTATGTACTAGAGTTTAACCGCGGCTTCGCACGCGTAAACTATTCGATCTGGTAGCTAGTTACAATTGAAATTCCGGAATTTCGCAAAATTCCCCTGGGAATTCCCAAAATTTTGATCGTGGTCTTCATTGAGGTTATGTTAAGAAAAACTGTCCAAAATTTCATTACTCTAAACCCAGAGGTTGAAATTTCAAGATTTTATCCCTATCCCGTGGGAATATCTGGATATCAAGTAGCTTAAGTGTTATTCCACACGTACAGCTACCTATATACCCCAGCCCAGCGGTTGTTGTTTCGAGATTTCGATGGCAGCAAAGTAGATACGGACATCTACATTTTTTCAAAAATGCTTTTTTTACAAAAAATAACTTATTTCAACCATATCTATAAGCCTGTTAAAAAAATATTTCAAATTTCAAAATAATGAAGAAAATTTGGCACGTAAAAGAAAACATCTACACTAGCTTTTGAAAAAACGTCGCAGTAGAAACGGACATTTGAATGTATCCGCTTTTACTTCGGAGCTTTGACAGGATGCTTGTGACGTCAATAAAGTCACATGCCACTTGTCCGTTTATACGTCATACTTTTTGCATATGTCTCAATCTACAAATTTATTATTTCTAATTTCTATGAGGAAATTATTTGTTTTTTCTTAAAATATTTAAACAAATAGATATATTACTTAACATTGGTTTCATACACTTGTTTGTTTTTTTTATTTATACAGCAAATGAATTAAAATTCCTAACCTAAGTAAGTACTTAAGTTTCTATTGCTTGCAGCTTACCGCTTTTTGGAAACGACACGCCTGAACAGATTTTGACTGATGATGACGAGCAATCTGTTTTTTTCCTAATAGGTATATAAGTAGTAGGTAGAATATCGATTATACTATTAATCATCAGGCAATAGCAGTCCGGACATAGGCCTCCCCCATAGACCGCCATTGCGCCCTGTCTTCGGCTAGACACATCCAGCTTTTACCACCAGCCTTTCGCAGATTGTCCCTCTACCTGAACGGAGGGCGTCTTGGACTACGTTTGCCGAGACGCGGTCTCCACTCAATACCTTCAGCGGTTGTCGGTGCTTCAACAGATATGACCCAGCCCACTGCCACTTCAAGTTGTTAATTCTATGAACTATGTCGATGACCTTAGTTCTGTGTCGGATAGTCTCGTTGCGGATTTTATTCTTCAGAAAAACTCCGAGCATAGCTCGTTCCATAGCTGGCAGGGCCGCATTTCAGCTCCGTATGTCATGACGGGTAGGACGCACTGGTTAAAAACTTCGTTTTCAGACATTACGGTATAATTGACGAAAAAACTCGACATAATTTTCCGAATGCTGCCCAGCCCAGCTGAATCCTTCTCTTGGCCTCCTTCTCAAAGTTGTGTTCTACCTAAGGCTACTGTTTCATTATGCTCGTTATTAGCATGCTAATAAGCATGCTAGTACCTGCTGTACCTGTATGACACAGAAAAAGCATGCTTAATAGTAGCAAGCCGTGATGGCCGAGTGGTTTGACCTATGGCCTCTCAAGCAGAGGATCGTGGGTTCAAACCCCGGCTCGCACCTCTGAGTTTTTCGGAATTCATGTGCGAAATTACATATGAAATTTACCACGAGCTTTACGGTGAAGGAAAACATCGTGAGGAAACCTGTACAAACCTGCGAAGCGATTCAATGGTGTGTGTGAAGTTCCCAATCCGCACTGGGCCCGCGTGGGAACTACAGCCCAAGCCCTCTCATTCTGAGAGTAAGCCTGTGCGCAGCAGTGGGACGTATATAGGCTGGGATTATTATTATTATAATAGTAGCACATCCCTATGCACACATGCTAGTAAGTAGCATTTGCTGAATAGTAGCATGCTTTCGTGCTAGTAACTAGCATGTGTTGGTACCTTAACTGCAAAATCAGGCCGAGGTATGTGTACTCCGAAACAACATCAAGAAGATTTCCACTAACGATGACGGGCCTCTGATCCATGTGGCCATTGATGTCAATTTTGGTATTATCCACATTCATTATAGCATTATATTATTTATACTATTATAGTACATACTGTTTTATTTTTACAGTTTATATTGTTTTGTTTTGGGATATATTTTGTACGTAATTTTATTACTTGTACCTACTGTTGATTTATTTAATTTATTAGTGTAAAACTATAAAAATAACTTAGTTTTTGAGTACGTAAAAACAATTATGAGTAAACAAAAATAAAACAAAAAAAATATTTTTTAATTTTACACATATTTTGGGGTTTTTAACGAAATAAATGAATTTATATGATAGACAGCGATGAGGTTGAGTGGTAGATAACTCATTTAATAATATGAATAAAATAATTAATGCAAAGTAAATAAAGACATCTACAAAATTTTATCAAAAAAAGGGTGAATACTCGTTGCATGTTGTTTAGATTATCTCTAAACACTCCTCTAAGTTTTACTGGATATTCTTACCTTAGCTTATTCGATTTTTTATAACGGAATAGGCGTTTGTTTCATTACAACGCATAAACGGATATCAGGCAGATGTCTTCCTCTACGTTTAAGCTCTTTCAAAGTAAAAAAAGACATCTACAATTTTTCATTAAAATAATGTTACAGAAATAAAATCTGTTGAACAATCACCAAAGAACATTATTTTAATGCATCATAGAAAATTTCATGGTAATCAGCCCATTAATCTCAAAGTAGTCATTATTTTTTACTAAATACGCTCTCCTGTAAAGTAGCTATTTTGTAGATGTCTTCTTTTACTTTGCTGCCATCGATTTTATCCCTATCCCGTGGGAATATCAGGATAAAAAGTAGCCTATGTGTTATTCCAGAAGCGCATCTATCTACGTACCAAATTGCATCCAAACGCCGTTTTAGCGTGAAGGAGTAACAAACATACACATACACACACATACACACACACAAACTTTCGCATTTATAATATTAATAATTTGTATATCTCTCTTTTTTAATTAAAGTTTTAAATATTTTAATTTAATAGTAGTTTTAGTCCTATGGAGATTTTGTATTTTCTTAATATTTCTTAATAAATTATCCCGTGACCGTATAGCGATATTAACAAAATAATACTAAAAATAAAATAAAAGTTTTAAATTAAAGGATGTCGTTATACAAAAAACGTGTTATTTTCAGGGTTTTTTGGTTGCTAGGCATTGTTAGGCGTTGCTAGGTAGCCAAGGTGACAGCCGGCAGTTGCTAAGGGCTAGTTGATTCGTCTTGACGAGTAGGCAATTTAAAAAATCAAAAAACCCGACTGCCTTAAAAACTCATCATCCATCATCCCAGCCTATATAAGTCCCACTGCTGCGCACAGGCCTCCTCTCAGAACAAGAGGGCTTGGGCCATAGTTCCCACGCGGGCCCAGTGCGGATTGGGAACTTCGCACGCACCATTGAATCGCTTCGCAGGTTTGTGCAGGTTTCCTCACGATGTTTTCCTTCACCGCAAAGCTCAAATGCAATTCCGCACATGAATTTCGAAAAACTCAGAGGTGCGAGCCGGGGTTCGAACCCACGACCCTCTGCTTGAGAGGCGATAGGTCAAACCACTAGGCCACCACGGCTGCCTTAAAAACTAAAAGGAAGAAAATAAGTCTAGTGGTCTAGAACTCTGTTAAGAAGCTCATTTAAGGTTCAACAGTCGGGACCCACTCAAATCGTAACCAGCTCAAAAAATTTTGGTAATGGGTCCCGACTATTGAACCTTAAATGAGCTTCTTGACAGAGTTCTAGACCACTAGACTTATTTGCTTCCTTTTAGTTTTTAAGGCAGTCGGGTATTTTGATTTTTTAAATTTAATGTTTTTATATCCTTGGTAGTGTCTATTTGTACTTATAATAATATTGTTGTGTCTTGTGTTGTTATAAATAACGTATTTTCTTTCTTTCTAAAAAGAAGCGCGAAAATAAGCTAGTCAGCTGTGAGTTCTCTCAGAATATAGCATACTGAACGCTTGAAGGAATAAACTGAATCCTGTTTGTACTCACAGCGATATAAGGGCTCAGTCCCCCCCCCCCCTTAAATCGCGGCCGCAGGGCATTAGTACTGTAACCATGATTTCTACGTTTCCAGGATGTCCTGTTTCGCTTTATTGTAATTTTTTTGTGTTAGGTTGTGAAAAAAGGTTTACAATTCTGTTTGCGTTAGTAAGTTGAGTATAGTTAAAAAAAAGAAAAAAATATTAAAGTTTTTTTAAAGCCATGCACTTTAAAATGCTTTCAAAAAAAAATACTGTGCGTTTCCACTAGAGATTTTAAGAATAAGAATAAGAATAAGAATAAGAATAAGAATATTTATTTGCGAAAATGTAGTAGTAAATACAGTTGTGTTATTCTTATTCTTATTCTCATTCTTATTCTTATAAGTCCGATCAATATAGGGTTTATATCGACCGGTGTTTGACATAATTCTTTTTTTCTGTGAAACCATTTATTTATTAGGATTTTATAAATAAACCTCACCTATAGAGTTCCACAGGATAACCATTAAAAAGTGATGAAAAATGTACAGTTCCAGCGGGAAAAAAATAAACTAACAATAATTATATCAATAATTAAGACTTAAAAAAGTATGGCAGTCAAAAGACTAACAGCCTTATTCATAAAAAAACCTTAATTGAGGTTTGATCGGTCTGTTACTTAGCAGACTGATTAAGCTTAATAGACGGTTGTCAAGAAGTATGATTCATAAACACTTGCTAGCAGTCTGCTAGTTGTTGAGCTGCTGATAGACGGATTAGACGCATTATGTTGGCCACCTTGACAAATCAAAGACAAAAAATGGCCTAATCGATAATTAAAAAAAAAATTGACAGCAGTGACAGCAAATTACCAGGAAAAAAAATAAAAAGCGAGATGTTTGTTTTCCCGCCATTTCCGATCCGCATGTTTATGTTGTGCAAAAAGCCATAATTATGTTAATCATCCTTATTTTTTTTCATATTTATTGTTAATTTATTGTTGCTAATTTAGAGGATTTTTAAATACAAATACCTGAAAATATATTTTCCTGTTTTTTTTTTTAATCTGCGTAGCCCTGCCTTCACTATAAATATCTTCGGTACCTATGGTTTTTTGCTCTAGTCAAAGTCAGCTGTTCAAACTTGTGGCGGCCATTTTGTGACTTAGCAGAGAGATAAAGGAGGGTCTACGGTCCTCTAACTTTAGCAGAGCCTTGATCGACTGATTAGCGCTAACAGACGTTTATGAATCATGTTTTTTAGCATCGGGCCTTCAAGGAGCCTTCAAGGAGGCTCTAACTTTTTATGAATAAGGCTGTAAAAATTTATTATTATAATAAAGATTATGATAAAGATTTATTATTATTATTATTTTATTATTCAAATCTCGGCTCGCACCTCTGAGTTTTTCCAAATTCATGTGCGGAATTACATTTGAAATTTACCACAAGCTTTGCGGTGAAGGAAAACATCGTGAGGAAACATGCACAAACCTGCGAAGCAATTCAATGGTGCGTGTGAAGTTCCCAATCCGCACTGGGCCCGCGTGGGAACTATAGCCCAAGACCTCTTGTTCTGAGAGGAGGCCTGTGCCCAGCAGTGGGACGTATATAGGCTGGGATGATGATGATTTTATTATTATTAAAAGCATCCCCTGAGCTCTGGTTGAGTTCGAATCGCATCAGTGTAGTGTGGTGACGGTGATAGATGGATTTGTGTTGTGTGTTCTTACAGTGTGGAGGTGTAGGAACTACATAAGCACACATTTCTTGAATAAACGTAGCTATCATAAGGTCGCGGGTGAGCAAGAAAATTCTTTTAGTTCATTGATATGGACCTCTGCCAAGTAACGCCTGATTCAATAAATTAATGACAACTACGTAATTTAATTTCAATGGAATCGCTTCAACAATAAAGTCACTAGACTTTTGCTTCTTAAATAGGCTATGTAAATACTATAATATTGTTGTAATGTTTTTCAAATAAACCAAATCATTCACTCACTCAATAATTTTTTCACACCTCTCCTTCAGATAAGTAACTTTACCTCCCTGACGAGAGGGAGCAAAGTGCCACTTTTCTGTTCTAGGCTTTTCTTAGTGTTTTATTGCAAATGCCATTTGTTTAAGTGCTCTGCTGGCTGGTCATTTTCTATGCTGGTTGTTCTTTAATAATATTTAGTTTTTTTTTTTTCAATTTTCTTAATGCTCGGTGTGAAAAGTTATATAAGCGACTCGTGAGCAAAATTATTTTTATCTTGGGCGTTAACACTTGAATCCCTTATTACGCTCAGGATTCTATTGTGGAATCCTTCGCTACATTCTTGATTCAATGTACACCCTCATCGTAAATACACCATTTTGCTCCCTTGTGACACAAATAACTATTTTGAAGTGTCCTTTTGGCCGCGCTGTTGGCCGCGCTGTGTGGCCACCCGCAACGCCCGCGGCTTCCGTTTATTGATGGCCACTTCCGCCGTCTTCAGATAATGCTCTTTAACTCTGAATATTCCAGCGTTACTGGATATTAGCTTTTACCCGCGGCTTTTCTCGTGTAATGTTACTTAAGCTCTAAGACATATTTGTTTGAAAATTTTCAATGAACTAAAATAATTTCCTTGCTCACCCGCGAACTTTCGATAGCTAAGCTTATGCAAAATATGCGTGTTCACAGTAAATAAATAAAAAATCAAGGTAGTTTTGAAGGACGGTTAAAAATTTTATTAATAAATTGTGGGTAGTTTTGTTTTGTTTCATAAAATATAAGTGGGTACTTGGGGAGTTACAGTGATATGGACCTCCGCAAAGTAACGCCTGATTCAATAAATTATTTAAAATTTTCAATTACCTTTTTATTGGGCAGATCTTTTAAAGTATCTTCTTAATAATTATTATTGCTATCCATACCTACTAATATTATAAATACGAAAGCGAACAATCCACCGGTTCCTCGCAACTCTCTTTATTTCGCTGTCGTCAGTCCACCTGGTGGGAGGCCTAGCCAACGCTTCGTCTTCCGGTTCGTCGACTTTTCTCTTCCAACGGTTATCTGTTTTTCGAGCGATGTATCCTGCCCATATTGGCACTTCAATTCGTATACATCCTACTAATCCTACTAATATTATAAATGTGAAAGTTTGTGAGTGAGTGAGTGAGTGAGTGAGTATGTTTGTTACTTCTTCACGCTGAAACGGCTGGACGGATTTGGATGAAATTTGGCAAAAAGTTAGATTATAATCGGGGTTAAACATAGAATACTTTTTATCCCAATATTTCCACGGGATAGGGATAAAATCTTTAAATAAGAAGGGCTTAGGGTCATGAAATTTGGTATGTAGTTAGCTGGACGTCTGGAATAACACATAAGCTATCTTTTATCCCGATATTCCCACGGGATAGGGATAAAATCTCGAAATAACAACTGCGGGGCTTATGGTCATGAAATTTGACCATGATTGTTTTTAATGTAATATCAATGAAAACAACGATTTAATTTTCGGGAATTCCCACGGGAATTAAAAAAACCCGAAATATCAATTCTGCTGCTGGATCTAATGATTTACGTGTGCAAAGCCGCGGGTACACACTAGTTTTAAATAAAATCTAGTGAAATAAGCTTATTCCCGACCCTTAGCCACATTATGCCAAGTGGCGAAAAAGGCGCTTATTCTAGCTTCATCAACTCATCCCCCCCTGGATTATTTGTCTCTAATTGATATTAATTGAGGGGGGAAGGCGGGATGTTTTCTGAGATAAGACCGCTATATTTTATTGTTATCTAGTTTTCGGAGGCTTTTGAAAAAACCTAGCGAAATTAAGTTTTATTTATTCTGTGATTCGACTCACGATGGAAGAAGTTTATTTTACGTTGTTTTTAGAGAATTTTGACAAAAAAACCATTGCTGGATCACTTTGATTGAACTGTGATTAATAGGTGAAAAGGGCTGGGAGGATTCTAATGAAAATTTGTATGTAGGTACACTCGCGTACCGCACTGGGCCCGCGTGGTAACTATGGCCCAAGCCCTCTTGTTCTGAGAGGAGGCCTCTGCAATAACACATAAGACTATCTCTAAAAAAGTTGTAAATTTTCAGTTGTCCACTTATAAAAAACATATATATTTCCTGGCGCTATTTCAACAACCCGCAAGCAAGCAAGCAAGCAAGCCGCAGCAAGTGGCTCCGAAGCGGTAACGTTTCGTGTGCTCTGCCTACTCCATTTGGGAATACAGGCGTGATAGTATGTATGTATGTATTTCAACACAAAAAATAAGTAAGTAATTGTGTTTAAATATATACAAAACCTTGTAGTAAAAGGTGATAAAAAGTCTGATAGTGTTTGTTGTTTGGATCCAATAGAAAGTTTCGATGTAGTTGAAAATACAAACTGAAATATAGATGCACAGAAAAACCAGAAAAATATGACCAGCACTGGGAATCGAACCCGGGTCCTCGGTATTCCTTACCGCGTGCTATACCGCTACACCACTGATGGTCAACGGTACAGACACGAATTTCCCCTATGCACCTCATATCTCAGCTTGTTTGTGTCTTATTTAGCCACTTAAGCAGTGACGCTAGCGACATCTATACCGTAGCCCTCATCGAGAAACTTTCGGCACTCCATTGGAACTAACCGCTCACCCGGACAAGAGATGTCGTTACTAAGTAATCAAATTAAGATTGGTTTATTGGAATCTTTTTGTATTTTTTATTTCAATTCCAAATTTTTACTTTTACGGTCATCCCGTAAAACCTAAATTGAAAATACAAACTGAAATATAGATGCACAGTTAAATAAATATAAAACAAGTTATTAATTGTTCAAAATTACACTTTCAATACAAGCTCTGTACTTGCATTGTCATCCAAACTACATCATGCGTCATTTCTGCACCAAATTTCCTGCGTACCCCTCCATTGGACTTAATTTTCCCTGAGGTTTTTAGTGTTGCCATATAGTGATTAAAATCATCCCTGAGGTTAACCGGTGTTATTGATAATTACAGTATGGCCACATTTTCGTGAAAATATGCCCTAATCGATGTTTCTAAGTTTACTTTACTATGACAAAGTCCTAAAACCTTCCCCTTGTCCTTGTTTGATTTCGTGTTGTTTGTTTTCATTATTGTTATTATTTTTTTTTATTTGGTTTTGAATTTTTATTTTTGATAAGTTACATTTTATTACTTTTTATTTGTTCCCTTTTTTTGTTTATTTTTAGAGAATTTATGTCGCCTTCCGTGAAGTCCCCAAGCGCTTGTTTAAACATAGCGGAAGACTTTAAAAATAGAAATATTTATTTATTTTATTTTATATCTTGTAAAAGAGCATGTCGTGTCGTATCAGAAAGTCAAACAGCTGGCCGAATACCGTGCGGAGTGGCGGCTACTCCATCGACAAGAGCATAGCAGTTTGGTTAATTAAAAAAAAAACCCGCCCGAGGTAATTTTCTGGTAAAAAATATAGATATTTAGATGCTTATAACTTTTGTTTCAAACAATATTTCTTTAAAATGAAAACGTATGGCCTTAGTTTTTCATTATATCTACAACATATCCAAAAATTAATAAAATTGGACTACTTTTAAGGGGGGAAAACGTTATCGATTTTTGTATGAAATTTATAGCTACACAGTCCTCAGAGAACCTAAGTTTATAAAAACAGTCCATTACTTCCCAAAAAACTGGCATTGTCGTTAAAAAACCTCGAAACGGAAGAGCAATTACAGCCAAGACGTTTTCCTCAAGGGGGTTCCGTATTAATTAAAATGCTCCGCTTCGCCCCTTGTTTGGGAATAACCGGCGAAATGGAGCAGAGTGGATTCGACGTTAATTCCATAATTGAAATTGATATTCTATTAGTATTGTTACGGCGAGTTCAGTGGTTTAGTATTAAGTACCTGGGCGATCGAGCTTTGCTCAGGCTAAAACTCTATAGTAAAAAGAGGAAAGAGATGTGCTGATTCTTTTTAGTTCATTGATATGGACCTCGACAAAGTTATTCCAGACACTCTTTCTACCCTAACGCGATTCTGGAAGGATCTGGAACTGTTATTTACCGCTTAAAGCTGCAGTACTTAATGCAACTTATCCCCCATAAAATATACTCGTATATCTCTTTCCCTTTACACTCCATACTAACTAAACTTTAATACTGTCGGGTCCAAATCGTGCATCCGTCGCCCGCTGCAGTTCGCAGTGCGTTTTGGACCGGCGCCAGCGCGATGCGGACTGATGCGGGCCATCCCTCATTTCGGACTTCGAACTGCCGTTGAATTTTTGAAAATGGAAGGAAAATAACCAATCCGACCCGTTTTACTTTGTCACTGGCACAATAGTCCGCTGTATTTGAACTGGCATCCTACTAATATTATAAAGGCGAAAGTTTGTGTGTGTGTGTGTGTGTGTGTGTTTGTTACTCTTTCACGCTAAAACGGCTAGACGGATTTGGATGAAGTTTGGTATGTAGATAGCTGGACATCTGGAATCACACATAGGCTACTTTTATCCCGATATTCCCACGGGATAGGGATAAAATCTTGAAATTTCAACTATTGGGTTTACAGACTTGACTTTGGACAGTTGTTCTTAACTTAACACAACCTCAATGGAGACCACGATATGAATTTTGGGAATTCCCAGGGGAATTTTATAAAATCCCGAAATTTCAATTGTATCAGATCGAATAGTTTACGCGTGAGATGCCGCGGGTAAACTCTAGTTATAAATAAAAATATATAATATTAAGCTTGGTAGGTACACAGTAAGTATTTTAATTTTGGAATTTAATTCCGATCCTGTAGGGATATGGCAATATATAAATTATCTGTGTTATTCCAGACGTCCAAAATATACAAAATTGCATCCAAATCTATCACGGTGTTTTAGGTTAAAAGAGTAACAAGCACACACATCGGACGTATACATTTTAGCAAAAACGTTCCAAAGCGTTGACATTGTTATTATTTAATTTCACTTTTGATGTTACTGAAACTAGTTCCAAAATCAAAAAAATTGTTGAGGTTTGAAACGTTTTTGCTAAAATACGTCCGTACCATCAGCCAAATAAGTGGTCTATCAATTTTTAAACAAGTTCCTATCAAATGAATATGTCGCTAAAGTCGAACTTTCAAGTTGACAGACACGTCTATTGGCATTATTGTTTTATGACATGCAAACGATTATCAACTTTAAGGTGGTAGACCACATGTTTGGCTGATGGTACAACACACACACACTATGGCTACAAATCACCGCATGGAAACTATCGCTTTCACGTAAAAAAAACCGAAATCAGTCCATCTTTTTGAGAGTTACAAAGCAGTTTGGGTCGGAGATTGAAAACATGATATCAAAGACGATTTTCAAATATTGGCAAATCTAAGTATCTATTACAGTAACCCAACGTCTCAGTGTAGCAGTTAGCTATCACTAATTCATACTAACGCATTGCAGACACCCCCCTAGAGAAGTGGGGGGGCTCATTAAAACTTAGCAGTGCCCTCAGGAATGTACGCTCGCTAGCACCAGTAGGTACGGCTAAGAATATAAGGCAAGAAAATATAGAAAAGAAGGTTGGCGTAACATGGTGTCAATCATTGGGTCACCGATTTTTATATAGAGTGTATAATTTAGATCGGTCAGTATAGAAAAGGTAATAAAGTCTTGTTAAAATAAGATTTAAAAAAAACCGGCCAAGAGCGTGTCGTCTCCGACACGCCCGACAAGCCCGAAATAGGGCTCCGTGGCCATTACGAAAAAATTAAGTCATATTTTTCTAAGAATATCGTATTTTGTATAGAATATTCCATGTTTAGGTATATTTTATACCTTAGGCTGCTATTTACTCTTAAACTACATAATTCTCAAGAAAACTTAACCGTTATAGTTTTTATTGTAAGTTTGATATACTTACTACTAACCTGATTTTTTTCTAAATTTTCCACCCACCGGTTTAGATTTTAGAGGGGGGGGGGGGGGCATTGCACTTTAAAGTTGAATATTTTGCAAACAAATCACTGAATCGAAAAATCGTTTTAGCAACCTCTCAATGGTTTTAAAAGACCTATCCAACTATACCCCACATTACAAGAATGGATGAGAAAAAAAAAATCGCCCCCACTTTACGTCTATGGGAGGTCCTCTAAAAAAAATTTTTTTTTAATTTTTATTGTACCGTTTTGTCGGCATAGTTTACATATATATTCTGGCAAAATTACAGCTTTCTAGCATTGATAGTCCCAGAGCAAAGCCGCGGACGGACAGACAGAACTTAAAAACTGTATTCATACTTTTATCGAACCCAATCGTTTTGAAAAATAAACCTTACTTACTTATTGGGTATCAGTTATTGGGCATCAGCATTACGATCATTGGGATATATATTTACCACTTGTGTGCTCGCCACCACCGATCCAGACAGATATTAATCTAGACTCGAGATTTAACTGAAGCCCGACCCGCGGCTAAATACTTCGCTAAGTACCGCTTCACGCTCGATCTTTGACATAACTCAAACTTTAACCTTTTGTGAAACTTCAGAAATGTTTAGATAAGCTGCTATGGCACGGGTCCAGGGTTAAGTAACTGGCCAAGAGCGAGTCAGACGCCGTTCGTGGCCGATGCTTAATTTCCTTCACCTTAAAGCCGAGTTTCAGACTTGCAAGAAATAACCTAACCATAAAAATTTCGTTTTTAATACAAGTTTTTTTGCTTAGTACTTAGTACTTTTTGTTGACTGTACTTGCATTGTCACCCCATTTGCATACCAAATTTCAAGTCGATGCTATTAAGCATTGAAGAGTTCTGTCCGCGGAGACGATTTGGCTGGACTACCAGGATGTCACTACTAGATTATTGTATTGTCACGCGATTTACATAAGTATGCCAAATTTCAAGTCAATCCGACTACTGGAAGTTGGTTGAATTTTACTTGCAAGATTTGACTACAGACAGACAGACAGACAACGGGACAGGTGAATGAACTTGTAAAATCGTGCAATCGAGCGTCGCAATGTTATGCAACTTGCACGATTTTTCTTGCAAGTCTAAACGCGGCTTAAGATCGTGGTAAATTTCGAATGTATTTAATTTCGTACATGAATTTCGAAAAACTCAGAGGTGCGAGCCCGGGCTTGAACCCACGATCCTCCGTTTGAAAGGCCAACCACTAGGCCACTACGGCAACACTTTCAACTTTTGAATTGTTGGGGTGATTTATCGGTCTAAAACTAGTCTACACACACTACAGACTATATTACATTTTTAGGGTTTCGGAGCCAAAATCAACCCCACTTTACGTCTATGGGAGGAATCCTAAAAAAAATTTTTTTTTCAATTTTTAATTGTACCATTTTGTCGGCATAGTTTACTTATAAATATATCCGTGCAAAATTACAGCTTTCTAGCATTGATAGTCCCTGAGCAAAGCTGCGGACGGACAGACAGACAGACAGACATGGCGAAACTATAAGGGTTCCGTTTTTTAAAATGAAGTATGTTCAGCTATCCTTTTTTTCAGTTATTCTTTTGCCGGCGAATCTTAAATAATATTGAACTTTACTCCCATTTCATTATTTTATTCTACAACATCTACAAATTTGGTAAAACGGGTCTTTTCCATTATTTCGCGTGCATTTTACACAGTAGCATTAAACGCATTATTTATCTGTTTACCGGCACACTGCCAAGTGCATTCACGTTGCATTATTGCTTACGCAACCGTATGAACTGAAATTAATGTCTTGGAACAATTATTGTGGTCATACATTATGTGTATACTAACCTAACCTAACCTAACTAGCAAAAAGTTGGATAACCCCCGACTTTGTCACTTCAAAGTTCAATATCTCAAAAACGGCTGAACCGATTTTGATAAAACTTGTCTAAGAATCATCGCTGGAAAACCTGCTTTCAAATAAAAAAACCGCATTCAAATCCGGCGACCCGTTTAAGAGCTACGGTGCCACAGAAAGACAGACACACACATATCGGTCAAAGTTATTTAAAAAATCATCATCATCATCATCATCAGCCGGAAGACGTCCACTGCTGGACAAAGGCCTCCCCCTTAGAACGCCACAATGAACGGCAACTCGCCACTTGCATCCACCGGTTTCCCGCTACTCTCGCGATGTCGTCAGTCCACCTGGTGGGAGGCCTGCCAACGCTTCGTCTTCCGGTTCGTGGTCGCCACTCGAGGACTTTTCTCCCCCAACGGTTATCTGTTCTTCGAGCGATGTGGCCTGCCCATTGCCACTTCAATTTGCATATTTAATAAATAACTAGACAAATAATTTATTGAGCTGGTCTCGATTTTAGGACCTGACTGCTGAACTTTCAGAGTTCTAGCCAATTAGATTTGTTTTTCTTTTATCAAAAAAAAAAATGATGCAGTCGCGTTTTTTAATTTTTAAATCTACTTATCCACTGCCGAACTTTATGATAAAGCCCGTCACATGCCTTTATTTTGCGAATCTGAAACCAGTCTTCACCAGTAATCCGATATTAGCGATACAACGATGTCTTGAACGGGAATCGAACGCGCCCACTGCGCCTGGGCTGTAACTTACCCGCTGGGCAATGCCAAAGAACTGAAAAACATACAGACAGTACACTAACAGTAGAAACTCCCGATGAAAAATGTATGCAGCAACGCATTGGTGTTCTTACGAAGTAAATCATTAACTCGTACCAATTTAAATCTGTTTAAAAATATGCCTCGTTGAGTTTCTTGCCGGATTCTTTTCAACAGAAGCTTTACCAAACCGTAACTTAAATAATCCTACTAATATTATAAATGTGAAAGTTTGTGTATGTTTGTTACTCCTTCACGCTAAAACGGCTGAACAGATTTGGATGAAATTTGATATGGAGATAGCTGGGCATCTGGAATAACACATTCTCACGGGATAGGGATAAAGTCTCGAAATAACAACCGCTGGGCTTAGTCATGAAATTTGGTATGAAGGTAGCTGGACGTCTGGAATAACACATAGGCTACATTTTATTCTAATATTCTCACGGGATAGGGATAAAATCTTGAAATTTCAACCGCTGGGTTTAGAGTTGAAATTTTGGACAGTTGTTCTTAACACAACCTAAATGAAGGCCATGATATATATTTTTTTTAATTCGCTGGGGAATTTTGTAAAATCCCGGAAATTCAATTGTAACTACCAGACCGAACAGTTTAAGCGTGCGAAGCCGCGGGTAATCTCTACTGATAAATAAATAAAATTAATGGGATATTTTACACCAATTGATCTAGTCCAATGAATGTACAATAAAGAGTTTGTCTATACAATACAATACGTTACATTAAAAACAAATTTATATCAAATTTCATGACTCTTAAGAGGCTCTTCGAGATTGTATCCCTATCCCGTGGGAATATCGGAATAAAAAGTAGCTTATGTTGTATTCCAGATGTCCAGCTATCTACGTACCAAATTTCATCCAAATCCGTCCAGCCGTTTCAGCATGAAGGAGTAACAAACATTTTCACTCACTCATAAACTTTATAATATTAGTTGGACTGCCGCTTCTGATTTTCATAATCTATACGTGAACATAACAAAATGTATACAAGAAGAGGAGTGTATAAAATACAGCGTCTAAATATACTAAACTGTTTAGTCTAGTATTAAGTTTCATATTAAACCGGTTTGTATAAATAGATTTTATTGTTACTAGAGGTCATTACTATGGCAATAAATTTATTTTTGTTATGGCAACAATTTGCTACCACCGTCTTTCTCTCTAATTTTGCTGTTTGTTTAGTTTAGTAGCTTAAGGCCGCCATCAAGGGGAATAATAATAATAGCTTAGTATAACAACTTGTCATAACTTTCAAATGGAATAATGTTGTGATCACGGCGTGAAGCGCCTCTATCGTGCGGAATAAGAGTTTGCGAAATTCGGTTTACCCGCTGAAAAATAATTTTGCATCTTATCTGTAAGAGATATGCAGGCAAAGAATAAAAAAAGGCAGAAGAAAAATTACTTGGTAATATTTTTTTTTATTGAAAACTGACTGGCATTTGTCTCTTTCTCTGATGAAATGTAGATAAAGCAGAATGTAATTTACCTACTGGTTGAGCAACAGCCTAATCATTTATTTATACATTTAAATTATATAAACAAACGATGTTTTTTTCTCTATACTTACACAAAACAATTAATTTCAATTACTTACAATGTTAATACCCATAGCCTTTTCATGTGACACGCATTTAAAAATATGCGCTCCGTGCCGGAGCAAATATTTTTAAGATTATGGACCATGGAGCGTCGCATTCAGCCACTGCGTACTGGCCGGTGATAAATTACCTCTGAATGGATTAAAACGAGTGCGTTCGACGTTCGAAAATTGAATGGGATTTCTCTATGTTCCGGATGGCTGTTGGGATTAAAAAAATATAGTAGCACAGATTATAATTATACATACTTAAATAGGTAGGTACGAGCACTATTTTATATTTATTTATGGATATTTTTATTGTATCTTTGTGTCTTCTGTATTAGTTCTTCTTTTCTTCTTCCTCCCTCTTTCTTTCTTCCTTGCTTTCTCTGCATGCTATAACCAAAATCACAAACAAACATTATATTTTTCATATCAATATCAACTATAGATGTTTTGTAATCCGTTGAGCATAAACAGATGCTCTTATAAGTCATAATTGGGTTCCTATTTATAAATTATTTGGAGATACACTTAAACCCGGCCCGGTAAGCTCAGTTCTAGAGATGTGCATTCAATTATATATGGTAAAATCGATAAAAAAAAATTGATTAAAATCTCATCTATCGATATACTGAATCAGAGAAAGGGCTGTCGGAATTTATTAGTAGAGTATGTACGTTTCAGTAGAATGGACCTTAAGCCCAGCACACACAGTCGACGGGTGCGGGTCGTGCGCGTGTCCGCGACGGGCGTATTTACATGGCGGTATATAATTTGTGTCGGCGGCCGATCGTAAAATCCGCCAGATCACGAAATTCCTAGACATATCATGAAATGGCGCCATTCGTCGATATGTCTAGGAATTTCGTGATCTGGCAGATTTTACGATGGATATGGATGCCATCGTACCGACGTCGGGCGCGGGTCGGGTCGTGCGTCCATATACCGACATGTAAAACTCGCGTCGCGGGCCCGCACACGACCCGCATTCGTCTCTGTGTGTGTTGGCTGAAACCATTTATTTTTCAGAATTGTTATAAAACAAACCTAACCTATAGAGTTCTACACGATAACCATTTAAACATGTATGAAAATGAAAGGTTTAAGCGGGGGAAAAAATATGACTAACAGTCATTTATGACAGACATTACATTATGACTTAAAAAAATATGGCAGTCAAAAGGACGACTTTCCTTAAAAAGAAAGAAAGAAAGATTGATTGATGAAGTTGATTCTTAACCGTCGTATTGGTAGATAACCCCTTGCCTTTCGCACCGCAGAGCTGGAGTTCGTTGAAGTCGACAATAGAGAGCGTTGAGACACTAACATCAGGAACCTTAGTCACCTTTTACGACACCCACGGGGTCCCTGCACACACAGGTTATTAATACAGCTTAATTTTGATGATTAAGTACATATTGACTAGGTACTTTTCATTTCGATATTCCTACTGAATCAGGTTGTTTATGACACGTAAAATCGCGAAATTTTAACTACTTACAGTTACAGTATTTAACAACTTTATTATTACGTAAATAATCACCAAGAACTTAACATGTTCATTTAATTTCAATCAACACAACCTGTCTTTACCACTGTCGGACGAATGCTTACTCGCGAGTAAAAAGCAACAGCAAGAACCGTCTAAAATATTGGTAATTGTGGGCAATCTTATCAATAGCGGTTTAACTTGATTGGGGAATGGTGGAGACGCTGGGATGCGACAGTTATCGATACTCGATACTTTATCGAAATGTAGGCTATTCTGCCATAATCGATCGATGGAATGAGACCAATGTTACTAACTACTTTCCATATTCCACGCTTCCGAATTGCGACATTCTTTGCGAACTACTTTTCGCTGGCGTTCGTGTCGTCACAATCAAAGTGTGTGTGTGTGTGTGTGTGTGTGTGTGTGTGTGTTTTTCTATGTGTTTTGTTTGAAATGGATCCTGCGCAACATTATACATAAAAATACAACAAACAATGAAACATTAAACATTATGCTCAGTTGGGCCCAATTAATACTATTCGACGTACTTTTCATTTCTTCTTTCTTTCTTATGAAATTTTCTGTGTAAGTATCGAGTATGTGAAAATAATAAATGTTTCTCTCTCTCTCTCTCTCTCATTCCACTATAATCATTTAATTTTTCAAATTTTTATTTTTCAAAATTTGTTAAAGAAATCGGTGCCCTATTTATGATAAAACGCATATTCTGATATAACAGAGTATGAATTTTTACTTTAGTTTCATTTTACAATTTTGTTTTTGCTAACAATGCTGAGACTTAGGTTAAAACGATCGATATTCCGCTATCGACTTTTCCCGCCCCTCCATATTAAGTCAGCCATGTTTGTACAACAATTACACGGCCAATTAACGATCACCGCCAGCCGGCATCGATTGAGATGTTTTTTTAATTTGACTTTTTAATTTGTACTTCTTTTGGCACAGGCGGTGAATGGGTTGACCAACGTTATTTTAAATTTAAAATAAGCCAATCCAAACTAATACTCGTATTTTTTATTCGACTGGATGGCAAACGAGCAAGTGGGTCTCCTGATGGTAAGACATCACCACCGCCCATAGACACCTGCAACACCAGGGGATTGCAGATGCATTGCCAACCTATAGGCCTAAGATAGGATACCTCAAGTATCTATATAAATATAAAAGTGACTATCTGTCTGTTACCTTTTCACGTCACAACCTTTGAACCCATTTGGATGATATTTTGTGGAAATAGTCTAGGATCCCGGGGAAGATCACAGGATAGTTTTATGCTAGAAAATTTAAAAGAATCGAAACAAAGAAAATACCTACCTACATTTATTCAGAACACAAAGCACAACAATATTATTAGGTACATAAGACAACATGGAGGATAGTGTTTAGTGTGTGTTGCGGTTGTGAATCGGACACTGGCTCAGCATAATGCTGAGGCGTTTAAAACACCCCAGCGCTGATTTTCAGCCAGGTAATGGATGAAAATTTAAATGGATAAAAACGTTTTTATCAATAGGAAACCTTTCCAATTAACAGAAAAAAATATCAGATTTTTAAGTAGCATCAATTAATTTAAAAAAATGAAAGAGTTTTATTTACCGCCAATTTCGATAGTCCGGTCGGTCACAGGTTGTTCCTTTGCCCACAACTAAAAATAAAAAATAAAAATTATGCGTCTTTGAATCGTTCTATTTGACGGGTGACACTCGTTAATTGATAGTTTTATTGCTTTGTTAGGTTAATAAATAGTTAAAAGTAACCTATTAAAATAAAGAAATTAAAACCTTTCTATTCTACTAATCTCTTACTAAATGTATGGGAGTGTTTGATGTCAAAATTATGGATATTTCTCTTTTTATTTTAAAAAGTTAATGATGTCATTTTACTCATTAGGTAACGTACTTTCGATATCAGTTCACAGTTTTTTGATATCTGTAATAGTTACGGAATAATCGCCTGGGAACACTTAACTAGTAAACCCTGTATATTATAATATATAACTTAGTCGTACAAGAAGCCGGCCTAAGTACCCCTTTAATTGAAAGGTAACCAGTGTGTAGAAATCAATATAAGTAATGCGAGAGCGGCGGTAATTCATTAAAAACTTAACGATTCCAATTAATTTTGATTGCCACATCCAGAGACGATTTACAACTGGTTTCATTGCTGTCTCGGTACACTTTCTAAGATATGAATCATTAAATAGTATATAAACAAAATTTACCGTGAAACTGTATCTTTTTTTATTTATAACCGACTTCCGCGTTTAGTTTTAGTGGTATTTTCTGAATTGTCAATTACTAGCCTAACTTGTTTTTTTTATTTTATTTTGTTTTTTTTTTTTTAACTTATTTTAATAGTCAGAGACCAAAACAGCGGTGTACAAAATAGTCCATGATCCGGCATCAGAAATCATTATTTCCCTCCTCATCTGCTTGATAATGGCAAGGTTAGAATGTTAGATAGTATATTTATTCTTAAATTGCAAATGGGTTGTCGCCGGTACTTTTAGATTTAAATATTAAATTCAAATTCTAACATGTTGGCAACTATGGTTATGACATACTGTTGACAAGGCAACTTTATATTGTTGGACAAATAAAATAAATTATGCTTGTTCCTACGAGTACTATATATGTAGGTATATATTTTTTAAACGAAACATTATTTTATTCTTTGTCCGACAATATAAAGTTGCCTTGTCAAAAATAGGTAGGTTTGTCATGGTTGCCAAGATTTTAAAATTTAAATTTAATAATTAAATCTAAACAGCCGTGGTGGACTAGTGGTTTTTTTTTTTTTTTTTATTCGACTGGATGGCAAACGAGCAAGTTGGTCTCGTGATGGTAAGAGATCACCACCGCCCATAAATCTGCAACACCAGGGTATTGCAGATGCGTTACCAACCTAGAGGCCTAAGATGGGATACCTCAAGTGCCAGTAATTTGACCTATCGCCTCTCAAGCAGAGGGTCGTGGGTTCAAACCCCGGCTCGCACCTCTGAGTTTTTCGAAATTCATGTGCGGAATTACATTTGAAATTTACCACGAGCTTTGCGGTGAAGGAAAACATCGTGAGGAAACCTGCACAAACCTGCGAAGCATTTCAATGGTGCGTGTGAAATTCCCAATCCGCACTGGTCCCGCGTGGGAACTACTGCCCAGCAGTGGGACGTATATAGGCTGGGATGATGAATTAAATCTAAAAGTACCGGATTTAAGCAACCCATTTTCAATTTAAAATAAAATATATTATCTAAAATTTCAATTTTGTCATTATCAAATAGCAGATGAAGGTTATTATTTCTAACACCGGATCTTAGACTACAATAGCTGGCATGAATGTATTGAATGAGTGAATGGAAGTGTATGTGTCTGACCTATTTGAATATACTTCACACATATAATATGTTAAACCGCTAGGATCATCGTCGTTATTGTTATCTCGGCATATATATGTACCTCCTAGTAGGGCACAGGCCCCCTCTCAGAACGAGAGGGCTTGGACTGTAGTTCACACGCGGGCCAGTGTGGATTGGGAATTTCACACACACAATTAAATTTCTTCGCCGGTGTGTGCAGGTTTCCTTAAAATGTTTTCCTTCACCGCTAAGCTCATGGTAAATTTAAAATGTAGTTTTGCACATAAATTTCGATAAATACGAGGTTACTCTGGTTACTACGGCTTTTTCGGGAATTTCATATAATAAGTGGTAATTAATGCTAAGTATTGTGTAGACTCATATCAATTAAGTTCAATAAAAGTGTATTATCTTGGCCATCTACGCGGCGCGGCCCAAAGTTGGCTGTAAAACATTTTATTGAGGCCGTAAGTCCGACGTAGAGCTAGGAGTTTTGTAGAGATGACCGAAAATGCGGAGAGGTACGTTTTCGACTCAAGTTTGAGGAAAATTTAGACGTCTAGATGGCCTAGTGGTTAGAGAACCTGATTACGAAGCTTGAGGTCCCGGGTTCGATTCCCGTGTCGGGGCAGATATTTGTATGAGAAATACGAATCTTTGTTCTCGGGTCTTGGGTGTTTAATATGTATTTAAGTATGTATCTTTCTATATAATTATATTTATCCGTTGCTTAGTGCCCATAACACAAGCTTTGCTAAGCTTACTTTGGGACTAGATCAATTGGTGTGAATTGTCCCTTGATATTTATTTATTTTATTTTTATTTAAATTGCTTGAGTTTTAATTCTGCTTTTAACAGTGAAAAAGGACAAATACTTAATGGTTAAATCTTTGAAAAGTAACATTTACATGTGGCACGGTAAAAAATAAATTACTTCATTAAATTTCATTGATAATTTGATAATAATAATATATGTGTGTGTACCTACCTAATGAGTAAATCATTTCTGTCTTTTTGTTAATATTTATTTATGTAGACATTTCTATCGGCAGCAGACGACGTAATGATGTCGAATGTGGTCGTTTTTAATATATGTACTATACTAACGGATATCAAAAATAACACGGTGTATATTATTTAAGTCAGTCCATGACGCCCTGTACTTTTGGATCGGAACCCTAAAAAAATTTATAACAAAAAATTGAACCGACTACAAAAAACCCATGAAAATAATTTTCTACCAGTCTGAAGTCGGTGCCTCAGCACGAGCCAGCAGGAGTGGACCTATAGTCGTCTACCTCACCTACGCACTTTATATTGGACTACAATCACTTCTGCTGGCTCATGCTGAGGCACCGACTTCAGACTGGTAGAAAATTATTTTCATGGTTTTTTGTAGTCGGTAAAATTTTTTTTTCACCTTTTTTACTGTAAATAATCTAAGATACAATAGTTTAATGTCAACTGCTTGTCACCTTTTACAAAAGATTGCTTTTTCCGATGCAGAGACTTTCATTATTGAGGAGTCCTGGTGCTTCACCACCCGTTCCATTTTACCATATGCATTACGAGGAGCATAAATTGCTTAGCAACTGTGTTAAATTAATTGAAATTCAACCCATGAAATACTTGTCAAGTATTAAGTAGTAACTCCGATGGTCAACTGTGGTCTTCATCATTAGCTCCAAATCACCAAATGATGATTTTCAAGAGCAAACGCACTTACCACTAAATATATCAAAATTACCATAGGTGTCCCTACAACATTTGAAGAGTTCCCTCGATTTCCTTACGATTTAATCATCAGATACTGAATTGGTGCTCATTGGACCTAATTGAAAGCATTCCTAGACGAACGCAACTTTTTTTTAATCGGTTTATAAATGACGGAGTTCTGAGGTAACAAACATAAAAAAATATAACCGAATTGATAATAAGTCCTAATATAATATTATAAGTCCTATTATAATGTACTGTATTGCTGTTGATGCCACAAATAAAATAAAATAAAATAACCTGCTCCTTTTTTGAAGTCGGTTAAAAACAGTATTCAGTATTCAGTCATTTATTGCTTTAAAGAATTCCATGCAATACAATATAGTTCAATTCAGAGAATTACACTAATACAAAATTTCAAAAAGTATCCATTCTATTCTAATTTCTCATTATAAGTCACTACACATCTTTAGACTTCTCATAAATATTATTAATAATGTCAAAAGAGGTACAATTATAATTTACAAAATCTTTGTACTACCAGAAAATACAATAATGTATATATGAAATTAAAAATTAAATTACATTCAATGAAGTACGGATGAATTAAGTATAGTATAGATGAGTTACATATAGACGAAGCAAGCATTTACCATGAATCAGAAACGAACCTATCTGCCGCTTCTACACTCTCCCCCACTCTACCACTAGTTCTACTACACCATAAACTTCGTGTTTGTAAGCAATCGTTGTCGTAAACGAAACAATAAAATTAGGTAAGCTTTCCCGCCGAATGGTCACTTACTATGTGATTTTTTATGTTGATAGGTACTAGTTATATATGTAAGCCTGTTTCGATTATTCTTATACAACAACAAAATTTAAAAAATAATGGAACCCTTTCAAGAAAAAATTGAAATATGCCCTGTAAGAATATTAGAATCGTATATTAACATCACTGGTGATTAAAAATCCCTACTAATATTATAAATGCGAAAGTAACTCTGTCTGTCTGTCTGTCTGTCGGTTACGCTTTCACGTCGAAACCACTGAACCGATTTTGATGAGATTTGGTATATAGATATTTTGAACCCCAAGGATCAACATAGGATACTTTTTATTCCGGTAGAGGGCGCCACCGCGCGATAACCTAGATCCGCGCAGACGAAGTCGCGGGCTTAAGCTAGTAATTAATAATTTCATCAGCATATCAGTCGTAGTCGTAGCCTCATAGGACGTCCACTGTTCGATGTTTTTTTTTCATACACTCAGTACGGGCGTGACAAAACTGACTCCAAAAAAATTGTACTTATGGAAAAAATGGGGATATATTTTCAAACGATCGGAATCGATTGTGCTCTTGATTCTGAGTAGGAAAAACAAAAAAAAAAGGCACACTTTTTTTTGAAAACGCTTATTACGAAAAATCAAGTAAGTAATATTTTTCTAAGGATTTCGTATTGTGTACGGATCTTCCAAGTTTAGGTATAGTTTATACCTTAGTCTGCTATTTACTCCTAAACTACAAATAATTCTCAAGCAATCTTAACCGTTATAATTTGCATAATATAAAATAAAATAAAGTTTGCAGGTGGTAGGACCTTGTGCAATGTCCGACCGGATTGCTACCACCATCTTGCTCGCTAATCCTGCCGTGAAGCAGCAGTGCTTTCACTGTTGTGTGTCGGCGTGGAGAGTAAGACAGCCGGTGAAATTACTGCAGGCACTTGAGGTATCCCATCTTAGGCCTCTAGGTTGGCAACGCATCTGCAATACCCCTGGTGTTGCAGATGTTTATGGGCGGTGGTGATCTCTTACCATCAGGAGACTCACTTGCTCGTTTGCCATCCAGTCGAATAAAAAAAAAGTAAAATAAAATGACATTGTCTGATATGATATTTCAATTAATATGGTTAGCCTCAGCTTCCACCAGATATGTGCGAGGATGTTTTGCGTGCGAGAAATGTGCTTAACATGAACCAATTAAAACGCTTCATTAACCTCGCCTCGCACAGCACATCTCTGGTGGAAACAGCTGAGCGGAGCGAGGCGAGGTAAATGAAGGGTTTCTATTGGTTCATGAAAAACACATTTCTCGCGACACATCCTCGCACATCTCTGGTAGACGTTTCCAGTCTTAATATAATTTATACACCGTGTTTCCATGATTTCCGTTAACTTCGACAGGTTCATTTTATTACTTAATATAAACTACCTGCGTAGCTACGAGTAATTCTCTTTTTCGTCAAAAAGAAAAATACATTGATTCACAACACAATAATAGACAACACTACAAAGACACAACAATTTTCGAAGGTCAAATGTTAAAAACAAACTTGATGAGTGACATTAACGGGACATGTTTGTCAAAGTTTAAAATCGTGACCAGCTCTAAAATTTCCAGAACAGTTCCTGAATGTTGAACGACTAATCTAGACTTCAATATTCAGTATTTATTTATTGCAACACCTTTTACAAAAAATTATAAAAAATGATGCCCTGTTGGGGCGTGGCAATTTTAAAATTAATTACATTAATTAACTTATACATAACATATTATGCTATTTTAACCTCATGTAATATTTAGGAAGAGGTTTAAGGAACACTTATAAATTAACTTTATGTAAGGTATCTAAATAAACTACTTATACATTTATCTAGAAATAACATAAACTTAGAACTTATGTGGTATCACAGAATGAATAGATAATAATATACTTGTTTTATTTCCTTGTTAGTTATTATTTAAAGTTTATTCAAAGCAGTCGGGTTTTTTATTTTTTTTGATTTCATGTTTTTTAAAATGGTAGGTAAGGTATGGTTATAAAAATATGATAACTTAAAAGTACCTACTGCAAGTAGTAAGTAATAAATAAAATATATAATATTTGAAAGGGGCTAATCATTACCTTTAATTCAATAACCATAAACGAAGTAAAAAAAAAAAAAAATGGAACTGACTTCAAAAACCTTGAAAATAATTTTCTACTAATTTGAAGTCGGTGCCTCAGCACGAGCCAGCAGGACGCAGGAGTGATTAAAGCCAAATACATATGTAGGTGATATAGACGACTTTAGTTCCACTCCTGCTGGCTCGTGCTGAGGCACCGACTTCAAATTAGTGCAAAATTATTTTCAAGGTTTTTGAAGTCGGTGCCATTTTTTGTTAATTTTTTTATCATAGTTTTTAGTGATTTGTAGCCAAAGTGCATCTCACAACGATGCCATTAAGCTCAAACACGGCATAGTTATATTATTTTACAACATAGTACCGGTACCTACGTCTTCATCATCAGAAGTTCACCAAATGATACTTTCTGAAAGTTAATACTTGACTTGGTGTTAAAAATGCCAAAATCGCTATAGGTGTGCTTTAAAAATTCGAGGGTTGCCCTCGATTTCTCTAGGATTCCATCATCAGATCCTGACTTGGTGTCAATGGAACCACCTCGAAAGTATGTACTTTAGAATTAAAAAACAATTTTGAAATTCGGCCCACAATCGGCGGAGTTATCGCGTAACAAATATACAAAAAAAAACCATACACCCGAATTGAGAACCTCCTCCTTTTTTGAAGTCGGTTGATAATATGCTAAAAATAAATAAGTACTTATGGTTGCGCCGTATTGCCGTGTGCAAGGAGGTGGACAAGCCTAGGCAACGCTGGCCGGAAACCTCTGATGCCATGCGGTATTCTTTCATTGTCATCTTGTCGTCTGTCTGTCATATATAAACAAATCATTCCGCTCGACACGCAACTAAAGCCTAAAGCATAATTAAGAAGTTATCCTCAATAATCTACTAGGATTGAGTGATAATACAGACAACGACGTGCACTGCCTTCAAGATCATCATCGCAAACCCGTGGCCAGTCAGAAGGTCGGCGGCGAACTTGGTTAAGTCCACCTTCCTTCGCGAATTTGGCACGGGCCGCACCAACTTACTTAAAACTAAATTAGGTGCATTAAAATCTTAAATAACTCCAGCGGTGTTGGCTCTTCGAACTATTTGCTTCGTATTACCATGTATTACTCAATATTTAATGTAACATTGAAAAATCCATGTCATGCATAAGTACATTATGTAGTTTGAGTGCCGCTAAGTGCCTCGGAGTGCGTGTAAGTGAGTAGACCGCCTCTAATGGACCAAGATGAGAGGAACTTGACGTGAACTAGCTCGTTACGAACTAAATTAGGTGAACTAATATGTACTACTCAAAAATACGAGACATTTGGTTTTCATTAGGTAAATTAAATAAGTAAAAGACAGATATTTAGGTGTTAGCTTTAAAAAAACACTAAACTAGTCAAGCGATTTTTAGGATAGTTTTTACTTCAATTGTACCTTTAGAATAGTGCGTTTGTTAAAATAAATTGTTTACCATGTCAGGTAGTACCTATAAAAACATAAAGATAAGAAGAAGAGAAGCCGTGGTGGCCGAGTGGTTTGACCTATGGCCTCTCAAGCAGATTGTGGGTTCAAACCCCGGCTCGCACCTCTGAGTTTTTCGAAATCCATGTGCGGAATTACATTTGAAATTTACCACGAGCTTTACGGTGAAGGAAAACATCGTGAGGAAACCTGCACAAACCTGCGAAACAATTCAATGGTGTGTGTGAAGTTCCCAATCCGCACCGGGCCCGCGTGGGAACTACTGCACAAGCCCTCTCATTCTGAGGGGAGGCCTGTGCCCTGCAGTGGGACGTATATAGGCTGGGATGATGATGATGAAAAGATAAAAACATGTTCAATCATTAATTTCATACTTCCGAAACGACCTCAACGTTATTTTCTCTAATTCTTCTTTTTTGTTACAGAGACTTGCAAGGGAACAACATTTCGATCATTTTCCAAAGCGACTTCCAGAACCTGAAAAACCTGAAAATACTGTAAGTTTAAAACTTAATGTAACGGAAATAAATAAAAAATAGCAAGTAAATAATAATTATTTTTTATTTCACAGGCAATTGTCGGAGAATCAAATACACACCATCGAAAGAGATGCCTTCTTGGAGCTTAATGCATTAGAAAGATTGTAAGTATTAGTATATAATTTACTACTTAACCTCCCAACAATGTTACGTCATTCGGTTACAATCAACAATTCGACCGCCTATTACTCAAAATCGACCAACGAGTGTGCGCGATTCAAAGCATCCGCGCGAGGTGACCTTGCAGCGTCGTAATGCAATTATTTTTCTCAATTTATTTCAATTGCAGGAAATTGAACAATAATCGACTGGGTCACTTGCCTGAAGGTCTTTTTATGAGATTGAGGCATCTCCAAAGATTGTGAGTACCCCAACTGGGGATGTCCGGTGTGGTCCTGCTATTACCCTGGTTTCGCTGTGGTTTAGTATTTTTGCTGTGTTAAAAAAATACAAGATAACAATTTCTGCCCTCGTGCGCTTTTAGTTATTTAACACACTGATATAATTTTGTCGTATTGTATCATTATTAAATGGTTAATATTGTTTTAAGAAAAAAAAAAAGTACATTGATGTTTGATAAATAAATAACAAATTGATAAAAATGTGTTACACTCAAAATTGTATTTATTGTTTTTCAAGTAGTTTGTAAATACAGAATCATGGAAAAATACCTTTATTTTCCTTAAAACTTGGTTATATAAGTAAACAGTTTTATAAACACAGCAAAACGTATCCACAGCAAACTCAACTCTCGGTAGATGGTGCTTAAGTCTCATTTCCCGTCAGCTTCGCTCCCCGCCGGCAGATGGCACTTTCCCCGCCGCCATTTTGTTTTTGTTGAAATATTGGAGAAAATGCATTTTGTGAAGAATTTAAGGTTAAGTACTTTAAGAATTGTTATTTAAATGTATAGTATTTTTTATATTTTTTAATTTGGTATAGATTATTAATGTTTGTTTTGCAATCTTTTTTGATCTATTATTAACATTAGTAAATTGTAAACTAAATTAATTATATTTCACGTTATTAATTTTCATTTCTTCACAAAATGCATCAAAAATTCAAAAAGTCAGAATTAATATCAATGAATGTGTATGGAAATTTATACAAATAATTAATAATTCCAATTCATAGTTACTTACATATAGATTGTAATTGTGACCTATTTGTATGAATTTACCCACGCAAACACTAGGGAATGGGATCAGTGAAAAATTGTATTGAAATTACCGGTAATTACCGGTTTTTTTCGTACAAAATAACCGATTCTATTCCCTAATACACATTGACTTGATGCCTGAATCTGCCTTGTCACAACCTCCCCCAATAATTTTCTTCTAACCCCTAACGGTGTCAAACCCTAGAAATGCGTAAGAAGAGGTGTAATCACGGTCAACATTCGCTAGGTGGCGCTAGTAAATAAAAAAGTCATACTATTTTGAAATTGGGACTTAATACGCCACAATGTAAAGCTTGTTAAAATATTAATATCAAGTCTTCACTATTGAGGCATCGCAGTTTTAATTTAACTATTATTTTATTCAAAGTTATTGAAAATGATACTGCATACAAAATAAAGAAGAAAAAATATTCGGTACTTGAAATATAATCAAAGGGTAAACATTTTTTAGATTTTATATTTTTCTATTTCCACTTGGCGTACCTAGTCGATGCCTATGCTCTAATATGAATAATATACTGAATTTTGGCCATGGAAAAAGCTATTAGCAATAATTTTACAGCGACATCTAGCACTGTTAGCTCAGATTCACCAAATATATGCATTTATGGGCCCCGCAGTAGGTTGCTTCCCCTATTTGGGCTTCCCCGGTCTAACCTGTATTGGCTAATTTTCCGGTAAACTAATGCTGTGCCGTTACCAAAAGTTCCCGGTGTTTTGCCTGGTAATTTACCGGTAATTTATAACTAGCCCTTAAAAATTAGAAAAGAGAAACGATTGTTGATTCCCTTTACAATTATAATAAAACACATTATTTGAAAATCGTATGATTTTTTTTAATGAATAAAGTAATCATTTTTTTACAGTAGTATTAATAATTTTAGTAAAAAGAGCAGGTACTTTTGAAATTATTTAAGTTTAAAAAAACCGTTGAGATATTTTAAAGAAACAGAACCAGATTTTTTTTTTAATACTTTATTTTTTAATATAACAAACATCGAATGCTATTAAATTCAGTTATCATTGGATTTTTCGACAGTTTATTCCAAAAAAAACACTGAATCACGGATGAATTACCGGTAGTTACCACAATAAAATCGGGAACGGCACATCACTAGCCATCGCTTTCTGTGTATAAAAGCTCTGCTAGAAGGTAAACTAATATGTATAACAATTACGAGGTAAGTAATTTACATGTTTTGCTAATGTATATTTTCAGGTTTTTGTGTATACACTATTTAATTTATTTTAGGAAAATTGTACACGGTGATATAATTTGTATTTCATTGGAATCAAAAAAATTAACTATAACATTTATGAAGATCTTTAAAAAAATCTTAAGAATAATTAGAAATATCCTACATATATTAAACGCAGTCACCGCCGTCCATGGACACCCATAACATAAGTTGAGTTGCGGATGTGGTGGCTAGCCCTTTGAGGAATGAATAAGCTCGTTTTTGAAGATCCCCAAGCTGTACCAGTGGCGCTTCCAGCTGATTCCAAATTTTCACCATGCGTATTTATTAAACCAAGATACTATAGAGATAGTATGAAATGTCAAATGTAATAATGTGACCAGCATAGTACGAATAGGATTTCAGTTTTCGACATAATTGCAAATAATCAATAAAACAATATTTTATGAAAACAAAAAAAAAAAGCATTGAATATTTTGCTTTCCATAAAGCAGTAAGCTTTTAGGCAGAACTTGCAAAGGATGAAAATAAAATTTAAACATCAACGTCTACAAAAAGTCGAAATATCTTCTAAACGGTGGCATTTTCATTAGAGCCATTTTACCTTTTTTAGAATGTCTTAAGTGCCCTACATGTGTTAGAACGTCACAGATCCGTTCATATCTTAACATTTTATACGTATAACATAGGTACCTACTTACCGCAACTTTTCGGTGATTACCGGTTGTGGCGCATCACTATTTATGAGATGTCAAAAACAGGTAACACATGAAACGTCATTTTAATCCCCCGACGCAAAAAGAGCGGTGTTAATCTTCGACCGCTATGTGTGTCTGGCTGTGGCACCGTAGCTCTTAAACGAGTGGACCGATTTGAATGCGGTTTTTTTATTCGAAATCTGGTTTTCTGGCAATGGTTCTTACACATGTTTCATCGAAATCGGATTACCCCTTTCTGAGATATTGAACTTTGAATTGACAAAGTAGGGGATTTTTCAACTTTTTGTTTGTAAGGTTATAGTAAAGGTGTCCCAAAAAGGACGCAAGATTTGAAATTGATGAAAAACACATTTTTTTTCGTTATAATATATTTGTATATAAAATCTTGAAATACATAAAATAGGGTTATTCGTGTAATAATATGTCAGGCAAATGTCCTCCTAGGCTTTGCTGGCACATACGCACTCTTTTGTTCAAAATGACCATTTTGTATAGATGCGGCTGAATTTCTCCAATGCAGTGTCGAATTTCCTCTTTTAAAGCATTGCCATTTGAACGGCTTGTTTTTGGACGACCAGTGGAAAGAAAATCATGAATTGATCCACTCTCCCTGAATTATGCAACCACTCTGCTCACAGTTGATGAAGTCAAGTCAATATTCCGACCATATTTTGCACGGAATTTTCGAACCGTACACGCCAAGCTTTTGAAATATTGTTCAATAATAAAAACGCGTTGATCTTTCGTAAAACCCGCCATTTCTACAAACCCCAAACATTCAGCTGTCAAATAGTTTTTTTTAGGGTTGCCAGCACTAAAATACAAAAATGGCGGCAAATTTAAATCTTGCGTCCTTTTTGGGACACCCGATATAAACTAAATAAATAACTTTATCTGACTAACTAAATAAAGCCCTTTAATCACAAATTAGGTGACCACGCCTGACCGCTATTACCATTCCGTAGATCATTTGACTACTTCCTGCGCGTGTTCACATGCGTATATATCAATACATCAAGCTGTCACCGCGCAGGTCAGAGGGCCAAGATTCGGCTGAGGGCCCGAGTGTTGCGCTCAGTCGATACTTAAGATGTATCGATGAATTTGACGTTTTAAATTTATTATCCCACTCATATTATAAATGCGAAAGTTTGTAAGTCTGTTTGTTTGTTACTTCATCACGTCTAAACCGCTGAACCGATTTACATGGAATTCGGTGTACAGATAGGATAGTTTTTATCCCGGAAAATTGCATAGTTCCCGCGGGATAGCGATAAACAAATTATACGCGGACGGAGTCGCGGATAAAGGCTAGTTTATCATATAACATGTCCGTCCACATGTAACATAACATAACACAATATATGCAAAGTACGACAGACAACAATTAAGTTAATCTATACATTTAAACGAGCAATTCTTACGATATGGCGGATGTCCCTTAGCCAATTCATGAAATGGCGCCATTTCACGATATGCCTAGGAATTTCGTGATCTGGCGGATTTTACTCTCGGCCGCCGACATATCTCTCGACAGATCTCGAAAACGGCTCCAACGATTTCGATGAAATTTGGTATGTTTGGTATGTTTGGTTTTCGGGGATGAAAAATCGATCTAGCTTGGTCTTATCTCTGGGAAAACGATTGTTACCAAGTTTTAGCCCGAGCAAAGCTCGGTCGCCCAGGTACTCTCTATTAAGCTATATCTATTTACATAAAACTATCCTAAACTTAAATACCTACCTACATAAAACATTTTTTTAACTATAACAAATTATTTAAAACAGCCCTCTTGTACTGCGTTTCCGCCAGTACGAGGGTGCGTTGCGAGAAATGTGTTTGTCGTGAACAATAGAAACGATTTATTTATCTATCCTCGCTCCTCCGAGCTGCTTCCACTAGAGATGCGCTGAGCGAGGATAGTTAAATGAAGTGTTTCTATTGGTTCAATAGCACACATATTTCTCGCTCACTTATACTGTACCTTAAGGTTTCGAAAAATAAAGTATGACGACGAGCAAAGCGAGGAGAAGCGTTAGGTACAATTGCGAATTGTGAGCACAACGCGCGAGCCGAGCGAATGCAGCGGCCGCCAAAGCGGGAGGACCTAATTAACACGTTCAGCCCCGGCTTTGATCCACTAAGCTCTTACGCTTATCCCACGGCAGTCACTTCGATGCCAGTGACACGTATACGTGTCACATACGTAACACATTCCAGTGCCAGTAACACAACGTTTGTAATCAAAAACTCTTACTCCTATGCACCGGTGACACGCATGTGTGTCAAGAGAATTCGTACCGCCTAAAGACTGGCCTAAGGGCTTAGCGGAACGTTGCCAGATGTGACGATCCACTAGGCTTTTACGCTATGCCTACTCCCACAGCAGTCACAAATACGTGTCACTGGCATAGGAGTAAAAACTAAAAAGTCACTGGGGCCGTATGTGTTAAGTTAGTAAATAATTTGGCCGCTGGTTATCTAATATGGTTATATACGGAGAACAAGGAGAAGAAAGAAGACATTTTCCGTCTAGTTATGTAGTTATCTAAGCTGGTTACCATGGTGGGCCAAAGGTTTTAGCCATTATGAGCGTCTCCCACTCTTAAATCATGACACGCTTGTGTTCCTCTTATTTGTTCAGAGACGGCAATGCATTATATAGGTGAGTGCATTAATAGTTTCGGTTTAGAGTTCCTTTTGTGAAAGTCACGGACTTATCGGACCAGTTGGCTTTGTAGTTACGCTGTAATACAAAGTAATGGTGCTACTGTTGGTAAGGGCCGAGACAATGTAGGAGCGGGTGGCGAGACGCTCGAGCGGTTAGACAGAGAAAGATTTACTTGCATGTAACGTCACATTCAAGTAGCACCATATCTGCTGCATAGAGATAAACGTTTTAGAAAAAAACTCTTTTTTTCAGCCGTATTAATTTTTCACTTCCCTAAGAATTGTCTGTATATTTTCATAATACATATATATATGGCAAATTTAGAAGTTGTCAAACGTTGTTCGGTTTTTTCCTCGGTCCTTAATTTTGATACTTATTTTATTCTTTTTAACTATCATCATAGCGACTTTGCGACTCTATCAAACTTAAGAAAATTTACTTTGTGAATTTTGATGTTAATTTTAACACTTTAAAATCGCTGCAGCGTCCACCACAGCCTTACCCGCCGCCGTTCACACCACAGCCTCACACTATCGACTAATCCCCACCCTACTGGCGAGAGCACGTAAACAGTCGCATTGTGCGTCAGTTAGCCTGTCCGTCTGTCACATCCGGCATGACTTATAAACTGTTATGGATAAAGACACTACAGAATCTTAAGCTACACGATTGGTTTATGCCAAGTGCCAGCCGGACTCGTGCTGGACGGTTCCGTACAAATTTAAAAACCGCTCTTTAACCTCCTGAGTCCTGGCGTACTTTATAAAGGACCAATTAACACTAAAAATAACGGCCGAATGTACTTAATTGAATTCTAAGAATTTTGAAAGAATATCCAAGATAACAGCAGGTCAACCACGTCTAGGTCTTAAGTACTAAGTTTGTTAAAAAAGGTTAAGACTCAGGAGGTTAAGAAAGAGCAAATAAGATTAACCATTTTATTTAAAACATGGACTTCTTGGGCAAAGTAACAATGAATCCATTCAGTTTTTAAAAACAGCAAAAAACAATTATTCGCTTCATAGTATTTCTATGAAAAACAAATGATCATATGTCTTTGCTAATTGTTCTTATTTGCTGTGACTTATTTTTCAAAAGTGTTTTTCAATAAAAAGACACGTCAAGATCGCTTACCTTCTTTCTAATGCTAAAAAACCGAAGTATATATCCTTCCCCGGGATTCAAACTACATATCTGTATACCGAATTTCATCTAAATCGGTTCAGCGGTTTAGACGTGACGTGGTCAAACGAACAGACTTACAAACTTTCGTATTTATGATATGAGTAGGATTTTAACTCACTTACACTGGTCGGATTTACCTGAAACTTAGTATACATAATTATGCAAGTACATTGAGCAAAAAAAAAACATTTTTTTAACGGAAACTTATACGGGTGTGGCCTGTTATACGAGCAAAAAATTAAAACGTAGATCGTCCTCGTCAAACTAAACAACATTAGTTCAGCGACTTTTAAAAATAATGGAGTCTTAGATTTTTTTCTTTTATGATACAAATTTAATACTGCTGTCAATGTACGACATCCTAGAACACAACTGCTAGGCTACTCCGAAACTCGAAACTCGAAGTTCGTGTCATGCGGTCTCTCTGACACTTATACTATTTAATACGAGAGCGAGAGGGACCACACGACACGAACTTCGAGTTTCGAGTTTCGGAGTAGCCCAGCTGACGTCGCCTGTCACGCTACAAACATCAAGCATTAGCTTTACATTGCTTCTTCGGATAAACTTAAAAGTGTAATAAAAATTAGAAAACTAATTATTTTAAAAAGTCGCTGAACTAATGTTGTCCAGTTTGACGAGTATGATGTATGTTTTAATTATTTGCTCATATTACAGGCCACACCCGCTATGACTCCGAAAACGCATAATTTTCTATGCATCCATCCACCTTTATTTTTCGTGTGTTCGTGTCTTTTAAAAATGAATTGAAAGAGGATATTAAAGTAGAAGCACAATTCGGCGTAAGAGTCCCCGCGGACGGAAGGTTGTTATATAATTTAGAGTTTTGTTTGGCGGGGGCTTACGGCTAGGGCTGTCAACTTCTATTTGAAGAATAAAATATTTTTGTTAAAAATTAAAATTTTAATGCAATCTTTATCTGCTGACTGTACTTGTCGTTAACTATACTTGCATTGTCATCTGAACCATACCAATACCAATTTCTACATTGAGGGTCAGATTCTTTGCCGCTCAGTATATATTCCCGTACCAAATTTCAAGACGATGTCATTAACCATTGAGGAGTTCCATCCTGTGGACGATCATGGTCGTAAAGCCAAGATGTCACTGCCAGATTATTGTATTGTCACCAGATTTATAAGTAGGTCAAATTTCAAGTCAATCCGACCACAGGAAGAGGGTCTAGCTTCCAAGATTTGACCCAAACAAATAAATATCTAAACAAACAGGGCAAGCTAAATCAAAACTTATAACGTTTAAAATGTTCGCAATTTTTTCCGTAGACTAAAATAAAAAGCGTAGACTCCAAATCCAAATACAAACTAATATGTAATTTTATGATTTAAATCATATAATTATTACCTAATGACCGTGATAGTCTTACCTATTCAAATCGTGACCAGCTCAAAAAATCTTGGTAGTGCGTCCCGACTGTTGAACCTTAAATGAGCTTCTTGCCAGAGTTCTAGACCACTAGACTTATTTTCTTCCTTTTAGTTTTTAAGGCAGTCGGGTTTTTTGATTTTTTAAATATAATGTTTTTTATCTATTTAAGCAACGAAGTGTCCGGTGCATGTATACACATTTATTGTAAGCCATACAACACCGCAAGTCCGGCAAAAACGGGCCGTTGTCCGGTGAAACAACGGACGTCTACAAGTGGTCTAACAGTAATTTTAATTTACTTTTTATTACATTTTTTTCTTTGGCAACCCTAACACACCGCTATAGTATGCACGTGCCCTAGGGCTGCCAGAAAGAGATAGCGCACACCCGATAGCAAATTTGCATTTGTATGAGAATTTCACAAATAACTTCACGCTACGTGAATTGAAAGGCATTTTGAAGAAATTAAATTATGAATGATAGAAAAGGTAATGTGGAAGCAAATTGTATTACCTCGACAAACGCGCTAAGTGTTTTTGCAAATGCAAAAGTGTTTCTTTTGAGCATTTTCTAGTTATTTTATCGCCGTAAACACTGCGTGCGCGGCTGCCTGCTGTTTTGACCTATTGCCTATCAACTAGACGATCGATTAGTCTAAAAAAAAACAATGTTTATTTTTATATATTTTCTTCATAAAATAGGCGAATTTAAGACACCTATTTGAAGGATTTTGGTTTTAGTTGCGTTTTGAATTTATACCCTGTTTAGGCACTTGTCCCACCGCCGACGATGAGCGAGAAGCGAGCAGAGCGAGTAACTAGAAACGAGTGGGCGAGCAGTGAAAAGCGAGTGTTCGAGCACGACGGGCGATTACTCGCTCCACTCGCTGGAGCCGGGCGGCCGCCAAGCTAACAGCGCTGAGCGAGTATCACTGAGCTAGTTTTATAGCTCAGCGAGTTTTATAGCTCTTGTCGCTGCGGCAAAAGATGTAAGAGCGAGTTCTCGCCGGCAGTGTGAACCGCCAGCGATCAACTATTAATATATGTGTCTCTTTTACTCACACAGGATCTTATATCTTTTGTTCGTTTCTTGAGCGAGAAAATAGTCGATAGCCAAACGTTTCCTCGCCGGCGGTGAGACAAGTGCCTTAGAAGTTAACAGAATTATAGCTAACCATAGTTACCATGGCGTTAAAAACTACGTTTTTCTTTACCCGTCATTTAAAAAAATGCAGTGTCTTCTGTCACCTGGTAGTGTTAGAATTAGGCGGTTTAGTTATATAACGCTTATTAACGATGAAAGTCAAACAAAGGTCAAACATTATTTTGCAAATATGTCACACGATCAATACGGTATTTGACAACTCCTGATTTTGCCATATCTTAATATTATTATGAAAATATAGATGTACAGATAGTGTTTAGCGAAGAGAAAATTTAAATATCAGGAGTTGTCAAATACCGTATTGATTTAGTTGAGCGAGGCACGCGTCGTCTTAGCTTAGACAAGCTCTAACACACAGATACTTTCAATCCATTCGTGGCCAGCCCTTGTGAATCGACGTGGAGGTATATTGGGTGGCTCATTTAGATCGGTAAGTATCGGAAAGTCTGAAACTATATAAGGCATACTAAGATCTGTTCTTAGGAACCACGTCATCGATTTTAGTATGTATTAAAAAAACTATATCGAACCCGGTGGTTTTGAAAAATAAAACTTACATTATTTATATTGAATATCGATAGACGATAGTATTTCATATTCTTTAATAATGTAAGTTTTATTTTTCAAAATAACCGGGTTCGATTCCCGTGCTGAGGACAAGTTTTTTTAAATCTAAGAATGCTGTTTTTCTTGTTACTAAAATCGTTGACATAGTTCCTAAGAAGTGTGAAGTTCCCAATCCGCACTGGGCCCGCGTGGGAACTATGGCCCAAGCCCTCTTGTTCTGAGAGGAGGCCTGTGCCCAGCAGTGGGACATATATAGGCTGGGATGGATGGAGTTCCTAAGAACAGATCTTCGTATGTCTTATAGTTTCAGACTTTCCCATACTGACCGATCTGAATGAGCCACCCCTGTTTAAATCCTGTATACTTAACTGAGCTGTATCTAGAGATCAACAGTTACTCGGGCGTATATTAACAGAATCCTTATTTTGCCATCCCCCCCCCCCCCTTTGAGGCCGGCAACGCACCCGCAGTTCTAATAATGCTGTAGGTGTCAATGGGTGGTCTCAGATGACCAGCTTGCTCTTTGCAATTTTTGATAAAAAAAGAAGGTACGAACCTTAAAAAATGGCCTTACTTCCGTGTCAAGATGATGTTTTTAGGAGACATGCGCGGGCGTGACTTGGAATAAATTAAAATTGTACACGTAGGTACACAGGGATAATTATAATCTAACATAATATGAAATGATCAACGAAGAAGACTACAGCATACACAACAACATATTATTTTAATATAAATATTTAATAAAAAAATAAAACAGTCCTATACTTAACAAACTTATAAAAAAACTTACATAAAATAAAAATAGAAACTAAAACTAAAACAAATTACATAAAGGATATAAGGATATTATATTATATTATTATAAACATAAAATATCATGGGACAATTGACACCAATTGACCTAGTCCCAAACTAAGCAAAACTTGTTCTATGGATATTAGGCAACTGATAAACGTCGAAGACCCGAAAACAAACATTCGTATTATTCATACAAATATAGGGAATCGAACCCGGGACCTCAACTTCATAGTCAGTTTCTCTAACCATTTGGCTAAAATTAGTAAATTAAAATTAGACCATAATTAGCCAAATCGGTCCAGCCATTCTCGAGTTCAAACAAACATTTCAATTTTATATAGGACTAGCCTTAACCCACGGCTTCGCGGAGTGTGGTGTGTCACTTCAGTCTACTCGTGACCACGGCCACTGCAATGTTGCCGAAACGTCGAGGTAAATATTACTCGTGTGTGTTAGCGTGATAAGTCCCGTTGGTGGTATTTTGACTATGCGTGAAAATCACGAAAGTTTAAAACGTTTTGAAATACGAGTATACAGCGACACGGCAACCGTTTACTTACACGATTCTTGTTACCTTGGCAACGCAAAAAAATACTTTAAAGTCTGGCTCGAAAAAAGTTTCGGTAACAATATGAAAAGACATCGTTCGCTTGCACAACGCCATCTATTGATTGCAAACGAAGTTAACACGTCTTCTTGAGAGCCGAGGTACGGTAAAAAAATATTATCCGATGGGAACGCATTACCGGGATATCAAGTATCCCATGTCTCCATGCATATCTTTGTTAATCTGTACGCCAAGTTTCATATAAATCCGTTAAGCCGTTATTGCGTGATTCAGGAACAAACATTAAAACATCTAAACATCTTCACAAACTTTCATATTTATAATATTAAGACGACCAGATGGCCTATTGGTTAGAGAACCTGACTACGAAGCTTGAGGTCCCGGGTTCGATTCCCGTGTCGGGGTAGATATTTGTATGAAAAATACGAATGTTTGTTCTCGGGTCTTGGGTGTTTAATATGTATTTAAGTATGTATCTATCTATATAATTATATTTATCCGTTGCTTAGTACCCATAACACAAGCTTTGCTAAGCTTACTTTGGGACTAGGTTAATTGGTGTGAATTGTCCCGTGATATTTATATTTATTTATTTATTATATAATAATATATAATATAGATATTAGTAGGATTAGTAGGATATAGAAAGTTAGGGTTTTCTATCGTTTGCCCGAATTTCATTTGCCATAAAGTAATTTATTTCATAAATAGTATTTTCTTCCGAGTTGATATTAAACTACTGCGTTCTATAAGATGACATTTTAAAAAATCCTGAAAACAGCACGGTTCTATATATTTTATGGCAAACGTTGATATGGCAAGTGAAATTCGGGCAAGTAAAGGTATACGATATATAGATATAGAAGATATAAAAATGAAGTTCTTACAAACTTTTTTGCTACTTTTCAAATTGTACAAAACCCTCAGTGCGCGAAAGGACCCTCTCTTTCAGGAAAATTATAATTTGAACCAATTAGTCTTACCGTCGGTTTAAAGCCAGCTGAATGTTCCGTTCACCGCGACGACACGTATGTTGGAGTAGAAATGGAAACAAGCTAAATTTTACTGTTATATATTGACGAGATCAAAATACATTTATGAAAGTACACAAGTGTTGTACAAATCATTTATGGCAGAAGCCTGGGTTCTAAAATTATCGACGTCCGCCTGCTTCGGCTGCTCAGAATGAATTGTCGATATCTCCCAAACAAGCCTTAGCTCTCGAATGGCCTTTTCACTCTGAGCACCCGGTAGAGGGCGACACTATTTATTCAAAACAGCAACTTATTAAGTCTAATTAAAATTAAACAAATATTAATTTAATCCTAAAACATTTTCATATTAAACTAAAAATTGTACTTACTTAACAAAGTTTTATTTTTGATCTATATTTATATCGCTGTAAATAAAATCATAATGAAACTGCTTACAGACGGCCGTCCTGAAATAGGAATGTCCCCATTCCTGGCCGGCCATTCGAGTGAGATTTGTATGTCCTCATACGAAAAATAATATTGTCTCTAGGTAACTAAATACTATACACAATAATATATTGAATAAATAAAAGATACAATTGATTATTTAACGCAAGTGTTAACATGATCTTAACTTTAAAAGCTCTAAAAGCAGTACTAAATCTACAACTTATTTAATCCTTAAACACATTTTACGCTACAGAATGATAAAAATATTGTAAGTATATGTTAATTTGTGACCCTAATATGGGAAAACAAAACTTTCCAATTAGGATTAAAGACTGCTTCTACGCTGGATGATCGCTCGTGTCAGTCAGCGACTCTAGGGGCTCGTATGGTGAAGCTGCCTCCGATTGTTCCAGTTTGATCAATTTTCTCCGGGAGCCGGGCAATGTTGTGATGAAGGTTTCTGAAAGATATAACTTATTTGAATACCTACACTTTGATTATATACTATATTATCTTAAGTGCCCGTAAATTTGCTAAGGAATATTTTACTTTCTAGTAAGTTTTATTTGCTTGAATGGGCGGGGCCATGCCCCCAGCTTTGACAATTCTTATAGCGTGCAGATGGCATATTACTAAATAACTATTAAGCATTTGGGTCTTAAGAATATTAATTATTTTTACAAGCAGCTACTAATATTATTATTATAATGAATAGTATGCACAATTTCACATAAATATATTGTGAAACGATTACCACCCTGAAAATAATGGTTCCACTGGAGTTCATCAAATTACTTTTGTCGGGCAAGTACCGCTTATGCTTCGGCCTTCCTCATGAAAGAGTATCGATGGCATTTCGGCCTCCTTCGCCCTTGAAATTAATTAATTTCGGTGAGTACTGCTTGCGCTTCGGCATCCTTCACTATGTGAGTACCGCTTGCACTTCAGCATCCTTCACCGTTGCCAAGTATTGGATTAAAAAAGTAGGTACCATCGTGGTTGTATTGCAACCGTCGTTGCAATTATTGTTCAGCGAGCTTCATAACGGCACCAGCTAAGTCCGGACAGAGCTGAAAGTACGGGACTAGGGATTGGGCGTTTTACAGTCATAGTCGTAGTAATTTGTGTATAGTTATGTGTTCATATATTATAACGTAGATAGTTCATATATTATAAAGTATTAAAACTATTAAAATGATCAGTAATTACTTAAGAAGATTACGTTAGTCACTATTCGTCAACGAATCATCGGAGGTGAGGTCCTCGTCAGTATCTGTCTCCTTAGTGTCTCCAAAGGTGACCCATCTTTTAAGATGATCAACCGGGAAAACACTTTTGTACTTGCGTTTTGAATAACCATCAATACTCGATACCTCGTACCTATCATTCTCTAGCACAGCAGATATTTTGAAGGGGCCCCTAAACTTTTGATGCAGTTTTTTACTTTTTCCATCAGCTGGAAAATGATTATTTGGTATCATTACAAGCTCTCCTTTACTGAAAAAAACGGTAGGAGCTCTTTTTTGATCAAATTTAGTTTTCATGTAACATTGGTTTTTTTGTGTATTTGCTACAGCAGTTTCGCGAATAGCCTCTATGTTTGACCGTGGACTTTCTTCATTATTTTCTGCTAGCGAATTAAGTATAGGACCTTCGGTTTGGTTGGTACTTCTAAGCCCAAAAACAACTTCTGAAGGAGTTTTACCTGTGGTTTTATTTCGGGTATTATTAAGGCTCAGTTGGAGCCTTCCTATTTTTGTATCCCAATCACGCTCGTCCTGACCGTGATTTAAAGTAGCTAACGACTCTAGAATAGTACGGTTATACCGTTCTATCTGCCCATTTGCGCGAGGTGTTGCGACGGCGTTTAATACGTGCTTGGACCCGATAGATTTGATAAATTGTTTAAAGGGGGATGACGTAAAACTGGTTCCACGATCGGAAATAATGACCTTGGGGATGCCGATAATATCAAAAATATCTTGAAGTACCTTGATGGTTGTCTTGGTTTTGAGATTTTTCACGGCTTTAACAAAGATAAATTTACTAAAGCCGTCAATGATTCCTAATATATATGTGTTCCCTAGACGACTTCTAACGAAAGGGCCGAGATGGTCCATATGGAGCGTGTGAAACGGAATATCCCCTTTCGGTATTGGATGTAAATACCCCGATGGTTTGGTAGTAGAACTTTTATTGTAAGCGCAGGGTATGCACGCAGAGACATATTTCTTAACAAATCTATTCATTTTAGGGAACCAATAGTCATGTTTTATTTTGTCAATGGTTTTGTCAAATGAAAAATGGCCCGATTCGTCATGACAGAGTTGGCAAATCCGCCACCTGGCACCGTTTGGTACTACCCACTTAAGTTGCTTGCCTACACGCCTATAAATTTTACCGTCACGTAGCACGTAATTGCTTATTATGTCTTGTATTGTCTTGTCATCACTCTCTAGAACAGTCTTTATGTGTCTAACTTTAGGGTCAGTCATTTGCACTGTCAGTAACCAGTCATTTGTGGTACTAATATTAAGAATGTCGTATTCATGTGTATCAGTCAGACTATCGGGGCTATTATTTGCGATCGGATTTCTGCTGAGGGCATCTACATGTTGCATGCTTGTACCAGGGCGATATTCGATAGCAAAATTATATTCCTGTAAAAGGAGCCACCATCTAGCGATTCTAGGGATTAAGTCCCTCTTTGTTAGCGTTGTCCTAAGAGCGTTACAGTCTGTAAACACCTTAAAAGGTATACCTATCAGGTAGGTTCTAAATTTTTTTAAGGAGTTAACTACGGCAAGCGTCTCGAGCTCATAAGAATGCAAGAATTCTTCGTCTTTAGTGGTTTGCTTGCTGAAGTAAGCAACTGGCCTAAGAGGAGACTTTTCATCTGCTTTCTGAAACAGTATCCCACCTACCCCAAGTTTACTAGCGTCACAGTGTACTTCTGTAATATAAGAAGGATCGTAAAGAGCCAATAATGGCCGCTCGGTTAACTTTGCCTTTATTGATTGAAAAGCGGCTTCCTGCTCATTTCCCCAGACCCACGGAGTATTTGATCTAGTTAACATAGTAAGTGGCTTTGCTTCCGTTGCAAATGCGGGGATAAACCTACGGAAGAAACTAGCCAAACCGACAAACTGTCGGACTTGGTGAATATTGGTAGGCTTGGGAAATGATGACACTGCCTCGATTTTTTTTTGACCTGGGCGTAATCCCTTGTCGGATACTTCATAACCAAGATACTCTAGGGTATTGTGGAAGAAAGAACATTTCTTTAAGTTCAATGTCAGGTTTGCTACTCGTAATGATTCCAGTATTTTCTTTAACTTTTCTAGCCCTTCGTCTACCGTAGTAGCTGGTGATAAAATATCATCCATGTATGGTATTGCCAGATCATACCTATCCTTTCCTAGTGCTTTATTTATCATACACTGAAATACGGCTGGAGCATTGACTAGACCAAATGGAACACGCGTATATTCATAGTGGCCATCGGGGGTCACAAATGCTGTTAAGTGTCGTGATTCATTTGCTATCGGTATCTGATAATAGCCAGATTTTAGGTCTAAGCAAGTAAAGTACTTTTTACCATTTAAGCGTTCAAGTTGATCATCAATTACCGGCATTGGGAAAGAATCTTTAACGGTTTTTTTATTTAAAGCGCGGTAGTCAACACAAAGTCTATGCTCGTTATTTTTTTTATTAACTAATACTATGGGGCTAGCGTAACAAGAATTCGATTCGGTAATGATATTTTGATCTAAAAGCTCGTTCACTAGGTTGCGCACCACTATCCTTTCGCTATAAGCCAGGCGATAGGGCTTGTATGCTACAGGAGACTCGTCATTTAATTTAATATGCATTTCTGTAATATTAGTCGTACCTAACTCAGATAAGTCAAACGCAAAACATGTTCTATAGTCGTTAAGTAATTCTAGCAGTTTATTTGTCTGAGATTCAGTCATATGAGGTCCTATGTTCAACATGTCTATCGTTATGGGGGACAAAGGTTGTTTGGGAGGTACAATAGAGTTGGCAATAGATGTTTTAACCATATTTACCTCTAATTCGTTTTGTGAGCGTGCAGGCGGGGCATTTTCTGTAAAAGGAATTAATCGTGCTCGCGCTAAAAGTTTATCTTTCGCCAAGGTCACGTTTTGACCCGAAAAATTAATACCCAATATTTGACCATTACCCTGGGTAATACAATAAACACCTTGTAAGACTATAAACTCTTGCCCTACTTTAAAAGACGTATTACCCGGTATATATACATATCCTGTAAAGTTGAAATTGCAATAAACATCTATTTTACATATACCGGTGAGTGATACATCAGATTTGACAAAAATGTCAACTTTATTCGAGTCAAACGATTCTGAGTATAGAATAAGCGCGGTACTGGATTTATGCACAATAACATTGGTCAGCTCAGTCAAATTGTGACCCAGTAATATATCTGTACTCAAAAGGTGGTCATTTACAATAAACGCATCTATATCCGCTTTGACAAAGTCTATATTTATCAATATCTTAACCCGCCCTAGTGGTTGTGTGGTACCAAATGCAAATCCTTTAATTACTGGAAGGTTGTCAGTGCCAATTGATAATTTTAATTCATCGACAACGCTCTTCTTAATAAGCGAACATTCGCTTCCAAAATCAACATATGCAACTCTGTCCTGTCCGTTTAGTTTTACTGCCTTCGTATAAATATTAACCGATTCGCCCTGTGACGTTATTTTCTGCACTTTATTTGAGTCATTAGTGGGTTTAACAGATAGTTCAGTATTATTAGAATTTGAGATCTGTTCACGTTTGCAGTGCTCCGCGATGTGACCTATTCGGCTACATTTTGTACATTTTTGCAATTTTTTGGTACATTTTGGCACAGTATGACCTAATTCAGAACAATTAAAGCATCTGATTTGGTTTCCGTTAGTACTACCGGGCCGCGTTACTTTTGAACTACCCCCACTTTTAGCATCGTTTGAAAATTTTGTCGGTAGCGTGGTCTTTTTTGACTCTCTAGTATTCTTCGCGGAAACATTGCGTAAATATCTCAGTAATTTGTCGGGGTGCTTAAAATTGGAACCTTGCGCATTTAGTCGTATATTATGATCGTAAATACCCTGAATGATGCAATCAACAGCGTCCTTGCCCTTGATATTGCAATGAGAAACTAGCTTAGCTTTATCAAAGAAATATTGCTCCAGAGTTTCCTCACGTCTACTTTTCCTATCAAGCATGTCAATAAGACGATCCGCGTAGTTGCGATCGTCTGGAAAGAATTTAAGTAGTTTTTTCTGCCAGCGGTCCCAGCTTAGATTCGAGGTAGACAAACTTTCGTACCATTGTTTGGCAATGCCTGACAATTTAGGAATAGCATGATAGATTGTCTGCCTTTCTGTCCATTTGTAGATCTTAGCAGTCTCATTAACTTTTCTAAGCCAAGCTTTTGTCGTTTGAGTCTTGCTACCTGGGTCAAACTTAGGTATAACGTCTTGTGTACCGGAGTAGGTTTCAGAACCGTGTCCCTTCAAAGCGTCGACTAACTGTTGTAACGTGGTGCGTTCATCCCTAAATGCTGGACTGCGTGTATACCTACGCGAGCTACGTTGCAAACCGCGGCTATGATCGGAATGCGACCGTCTGTCCCTACGCCGTCTACTGGCCCTATACCTTGAGCGCGAGCGATCTCTGGTTCTTGAACGTATAGTTTCAAGACCGGGGCTGTGGTAACGTGTTCTTTTTGTCATTAGCGGAGACTGATTCCGTGTAAAATAATCATGGGGCCTGGTTTGTTTACGTTTCCGCACTCTAGCGTCATCACCCATTGGAGGTGTATAAGTACTACGGTCTGAACTAGACATTGTCAGGTTCTTCGGCACTGTAGAACCACAGAGTCATGTCATTGTCAATAAATCACGCAGTCGTTAGATCAGGAAAAGGGATAGGAAGAGGAAAATAATTAGTATATGATGCAAACAACACCAGAAAATCAGAAAATTTGGTTGTAATATTAACAACACAAGTCAAAATTGAATTTCAAAACAATGTAATTGGTTCATTTTATTTAGTAACAGCAGCAGTGATCCTTTCTGTATAATAATATAGTTCTTACTAGTAATTATAATTATTATTGTAATGTACTGTATTGCTGTTGATGCCCCAAATAAGTAAAATAAAATAAAATAAAATAAAATAAACCTGCCGTCGCAGGTTCACATAAAGTCCTGAGCTTAATTAATTATGATAACACCGAAAAACAGATTGCTTCATAAAAATTTAATATATAGGAGTGTAGTAAGCCTTCTTCATGAAGTATTCCTCGTTTAAAAAGTACAGAGGTAGGTTGTGTGCGTTAAATAATGTAACCATTATAATTTATAACAGTTACAGTAAACCTCCAATATCTGTATTAGTAGGTATGCTTTTCACGCTAAATGCATGGAAAAATAATACAGCAAAATGTTCTACGAAGAAAACACCCGATATTGTAAAAGATACATAGTTTAAATAATTAATTGTTTAGGTGTGTACCATATATTAACCAGGGAGTAGCCTGGCTATGAAGTTTTACACTGCCACACTTCCAGAGAGTAGCCCTGGCAAAATGTGGGTTGTGTAACAAGCACTCTGCAAAATACCATACTACCTCCAGAGAGTGGCCCTGGCTAAGCAGTATAGTAATTACGAAATGCCTGAAGTGCCATGTAATGTAACATGAGTCAACACTTCCAGAGAGTAGCCCTGGCGAAGCATGAAACCGTTACCATTACGTACCACTTGAATATACATATATATTAATTACTTATTATTAGGAAGACCGTGCGGGTAGTTTTCTTTGTAGAAATAGCGAATATTCAACACAATTTGAAAACTTGAATATACAAAATGACTCACCTGTGAGCGTGACTTACTGTTACCACTTCGGATTGTAGGAGTAGAAATGGAAACAAGCTAAATTTTACTGTTATATATTGACGAGATCAAAATACATTTATAAAAGTACACAAGTTTTGTACAAATCATTTATGGCAGAAGCCTGGGTTCTAAAATTATCGACGTCCGCCTGCTTCGGCTGCTCAGAATGAATTGTCGATATCTCCCAAACAAGCCTTAGCTCTCGAATGGCCTTTTCACTCTGAGCACCCGGTAGAGGGCGACACTATTTATTCAAAACAGCAACTTATTAAGTCTAATTAAAATTAAACAAATATTAATTTAATCCTAAAACATTTTCATATTAAACTAAAAATTGTACTTACTTAACAAAGTTTTATTTTTGATCTATATTTATATCGCTGTAAATAAAATCATAATGAAACTGCTTACACGTATTTCAGGTAAAGGCTTTGCGAACGTAATTTCGACGGCACACGGGGACTATAGAAAACTTTATATAGTAACATGCGGGACAAATTTATGGATAAACTACAATAAAGAGATTTTTCACTTCTCATGCTCTTAAAATGTTATTTTAGTCCAGCTATCTACATACAAAATTACATCCAAATCCGTCCAGCCGTTTCAGCGTGAAGGAGTAACAAACATACCCACTCACTCACTCACTCACTCGCATACTTTCGCAATTTTATAATATTAGTAGGATGAGCGAGTCTCACGGTAGTTTCATATACAAAGTGTACATTTCTCTTTAAATTCTTCTACAGAAACTAATGTATACTTTTCCCTACCAGCCAGTGCACGGCACACATTCGCCCCAAGCGCTCAAAGAAAGCCAACGCTTTCAAAGTCTATTATTTCCACGCGCCCGCAGTGTACAGTGCTGCTTGTGCTTTCGATTTACTTTTATAGCTTTTCAAAGAGCTTCTGAAGGCATTGCGTAAATTGCGATTTGCTATTTTAGTTTGGAAAAGCTGGGAGAAAATAAGATATGTTTTTAAAGGTTGTTCGTCTTTCAACTTTCTATATAAGTCTTGAAATGCCTATTGGCTTTTTTTTAAGTTTTGTTTTAGTTTGTTTTTTAACCAAGGGCACCCATAGCTCCCTGTATTTTTAAAATTTGATGTCCTTTTTATTCGTAATTATTTATTTATTTTAGTTTGTTTGGAAAATATGACTTTCTGCCAAGTTTCTTGCGGCACATTCTTCTCGGCAATTGGTCTTTCCGAAAAGAGCTGGTAGTTTAAAAAAAATGTCGTGTAAAAGTGCCCATTGCGCCCTACTTGCAGAATAAACGTTTTAAATTTGTTTTTTTTTCTTTTATCCGGATTTATCGGCAATGTGGTTGCAAAATATTGTTTTTTCTAATTACATGAAAACAATATTATAAGAGAAATTTCCCGCTCGGTTTTGAACCCACGATCCTCTGCTTGAGGTTAAGCTACTAGGCTACAGGGCTTTTTTATATTTATACCTAAATTCATTTGATATTTACCTCGAGCTTCACGGTGAAGGAAAACATTGCGAGGAAACCTGCACAAACCTGCGACGCAATTCAATGGTGTGTAAAGTTGCCAAGCTGCGTGGGAACTATGACTTAAGACCTTGCATTCGGAGAGCCTGTGCCCAGCAGAGGGTCGTATATGAGACCGCTACTCCCCAATACGGAAGCCATTTTTCACGCATTACTTTTAAAGATGGCGTCGGGCTGTTCGAGTCACAGTTTTTCCCGCCATTCTTTTATTTGTCTTGGCTCTAATGACATGAATGTTCTCGTTTAGTGAGGGAACAGCGGAAACCACTCCGTTTGGGACATTTCGGGGCAATAATACGTTTTTGGAGCAATGGTGCGAATGAGATTACATTGAGATTGCGTTTTTTCATGTGGCTGAAACGGTGCTGGAAGAAGATTATGGTGTCTGCGTCTGCCGACGCTTGCCTAGAATTTCGTATGCATTTGCTACTTAAAAATCAATATGTATCCATGTCATTATAACGTTTTAAACTTTCGTGATTTTCTCTTAGTCAAAATACAACCGAATTAATAACCTCCTCCTTTTTTTGAAGTCAGTTAAAAATACCACAAATGGGACTTATCACGCTAAAACACACGAGTAAAATTTACCTCGACGTTTCGGCGACATTACAGTGGCCGTGGTCACGAGTAGACTGAAGTGTGGGGTGTCAAGTCTGCCTAGCAGCGCGAGTCCTTCGAACTACCCGCACTTGATCATAAATAGTAGGTACCAGCACTCGTACCACAAACTACTCGCACTTGATCATTTTTATTCATCCCGATGCCTACACTTATTATATGTCGGCGGCCGATCGTAAAATGCGCCAGATCACGAAAGTCCTAGGTATATCGTGAAATAGCGCTATTTCAAGAACTGGCTAAGGGACATCCGCCATATCGTACAAAACTCACCGTTTAACGATTTGCCTAGTGACGTTTAGGCAGATCATGAAATTCCTAGACATATCATGAAACGCCGCCATATCGGTAGTGGGTACAATTCATACTAACCACTCCTCGCTTCGCTCGTCGTACCAAATTTTTTCTTTTTTTCAGCATGTCTCGATGTGCCCGGTATAAAGCTAGGAATATGACGAATGCGTTGCTCTAATCGATCTGCCGTATTGTTTCAAAGTCAAAGTCAAAATATCTTTATTCAATTTAGGCTATAACAAGCACTTATGAATGTCAAAAAAAAAAATCTACCACCGGTTCGGAAAAACCTCTGCTGAGAAGAACCCGGCAAGAAACTCAACGAGGTATATATATGTATTTTTTAAAACAGATTTACAATATTATTTAATGATATGTATACATCACAAGTATTTAACACAACTTTATTTGGGTGAATTTCGACAAGCTTGAAATTTACCTAATTTTGGTGGCTTTTTTATTTTTGTTGTCCGAGTCAAAATGATATATCAACAATACGTTACAAGTCATAATAAATATTGTGTCGTAATGGCCCTTCATTATACATAGTAGTTTTGGAGATATTATGATTTTAGTAATTTGATTACCACCAAAATTGCTTGTACCCACCAAAATTAGATATATTGGCCACCAAAATTGCACATCTACACCAAAATTAGATGTACTTGTGCTAATTCAAGGTAAAAAACATTTTTCTTGATCAAATTGTCTGCTGGATATAAAAAGAAAATAAATGTTTTATTAATCGTTTTAATTGTACCAAAATCTCTACGAAAATACAATGTTTAACTCGTAGTAACAAAATAGATCATTGTGTCTTAAGGGCGGTAAATAAGGAATTACGAACGAGAGTCTATTAGAAGCCCGAAGTCGATGATAATGCAATTATATTTTCACCTCAGCACCTCAAACAGGCAGGTTTTGCTATGAGAAATCAGTGAGCAAAATCGCATTTTACTCACTCCGTGAGACAAAGTAACTTTTTAATTATTTTTTTTTAAATGCTGAGTACAGTGTTGGGTCTACTCACTAAATTCCAAATATTCGAACTTTACTTTGATCTGCCATTTCACTTCAACACGAAAAAAGCGAGAGATAGGATCAAATGTGTGGATTACAATCTTAAATTAAATTTTTGGTACCTATTAAAAATATATTGATACCTCATAAATTACATGACAACGAAATATTTCCAAAATGTAAATTTTCCCGATCTTTTAATAAAGTATGCATGCAACCTCGTTGCACGAAAGCCACTTCTCTTGTTTTTTTTTTTATAAAAGAATTCCGTATACTGCCTCTACAGTTGGAATAAATATTTGTTAAATTGTATGAATTTTTAACAAATCTATTTATGTTTATGTAATATAAATCTTAATAAAATTCATATTAAAAAAAAAAGCATTTATAATAAATTATACGTTTATTGTCCAACCTTTTTAATGACCCCAAGATGAGGCCTTTTGCAGTATTAAAAAATAAGTGTGACATTAGTACAAGATCAAATTACAATGCAATCTATGTATCTACTGAACACTTTGTTATGGTTTAAAATGTGATTTTTATGTTTGTTTCTTAATAATCGGATCCTATTTAAAAAAATGTGTTTGTTTTGAAAACAGGTAGGTATATGTGGTTTTATTCTTATGTTACATTTAAATTATGTTCTCGCTGCTGAGGTGAAAAATTGTATGTGTCACACGAGACCAAAGTTTTTTTGCATCTCGTGTATTTGAATCCCTTGCTGCTCAGGATTCTAACCTAGAATCACTCGCTAACGCTCGTGATTCAATTTTAGAATCCTTCGCTTACTCGGGATTCAAAATCAACACTCGCAACAAAAAACAACTTTGCTCTCTTGTTGCACAAATAACTATTTCATCACACTTGCTCTTAAACAGTGTCGTAACATGCAGGCTACCATGGTTGCAACCCCCCAAATAAAACCCTCGACCTTAATGTGCTTGTCATGAAACCCGTGGTCGGTAAATGAGTCATTGCCGGTACTAATTTTCTTGTCATGAAGCCCAAGGTCGATAAATGAGTGTGATACTGCATGGCGTGCTGGTCGTGCTGGCGTGCAGGAGCACGTCGGGCGCATGGTCAGGCTGGGGGAGGGCGGCGCGGAGGCTGGCGCTGCCAAGAGCGTAGTCAGCGGTATCGGCAATTTTTGAAAAAATATTAGTTTTTCTTTTACAAATATACAATTTTACTCGCAAATGTGATGAAAAACATTGTATGTCGCACGGGCGGTACTAGAATAACGAACATCGACTAACTAAAGCTCAGTCTTCGACTTCGGGCTTCTAATAGACTCTCGTTCGTAATTCCTTGTTTATCGCCCTTAAGACATAATGTACTATTCTTTTCGAGGACTTCTTCTCTTGATTGTTTTTTCTTGCGGTTAGCCATTCTAAAAAAATAAATTAAGTTTTATTACAAATAGTGATAATTTAGTTTTATTGTAAAGTAGGTATCTAAGTGTTTATATTTTACTTGAAATAAGTGCATTGAGTCAATAATGTTGTAAATGCAAAGTTTTAAATGTAAAAGGCTTAAAAATGAAATTATAATTATGTGGGTGGGCTTCAAATTACCACCAAAACCACCAAAATTGATCCACCAAAATTAGAAAAAGTGCATAAAAAAATGATTAAAAACAAAACCGTATCATTCACTTCCAATTTAACTTAATATTTTAAAAAGGATTCTTTTAACATGCCTCGCATATACTTCATACAAAAACAAGTATTGCTAAGTCATTAGTTACATACACCACCAAAATTGCATTAAAAAGTATTTTAACACACCAAAATTAGATACTTACGTGCTTGGCGGACAGATCCAGCAAGATATGGCACGTGTGTCATCGCTCAGTGCAGGAGCGGAACTAAACGCACAGGTTAACACACGTTTGTTGGTCTTATTGCGTTTCGTTCGACCACAAAAACATCTTCAATATTTACCACCAAAATTGCCAATTTCACATGGACAAATTTAAGTGCCTAGTTTTGAGTATAAATTCATGTACTAATATTTATTTATATATACTTATAAGATACTTGAACTAATGAAGAATAAAATACAATGCATTTTTAGTTAAATAAATGGATGTTATGGTTCTATCATAGACATTCATCAAGAACAACGGATACTGGACGCCACACCAAAATTATGATTTCAATGGAAAAAAATTTTTTTAATAAACATTAATGACTTTATAAAACTTTGCAATTGGCTTAAGATAAAAATTTGTGTTTTCTTTTTTAGAAAAAAATTAACCTCTAAAACAATTAGTCCACACCATAATTATCAGCTCTGCCGCCAAATTTTCTCGCTGAGATAATCACCCATTTTTAAGTTTCTCAGGCACATCGTGATATGCCTAGCCATTTTTTAGGAATATCATGAAATGGCGCCATTTCATGGTGTGCCTAGGAATGTCGTGATCTGGCGGATTTTACGATCGGCCGCCGACATATGCACACACAAATCATAAATCGCCACTACTTTTAAAAAGCTCGTAGCTCAAAATAGATAATTTTTCTGAGTGAACTTTATAGACATTACATCAAGGTTCAATTCTGTTGACATATTACAATACAAACAATACAATAACTCTTTATTGCACACCAATACAGTAAACAGTACAGAGAACACAAGTATATACATAGAGATTTTCTAAGGTAAGCAATAGGCGGCCTTATCGCTTCAGAGCGATCTCTTCCAGGCAACCTTTACAATGGACAGAAATAAGGAATACATTTTAGCAGGTGGTGCAATTTACTGTAGATTAGAGCTGTATCAAGAATACATAAAACTAAACATACAATACACATACACATCAAATCTAAACAGATAGATAGGTAGATAGATACCATAACAACACATAAACTAACTATAACATTCATACGCATATTGATTTTAGATACGAGATTTTTTCAAAGTAGTGACGAAATCCTCTTCGATGTGTCTCTAACCATGGAGCTTTAAATACTAGGTTTGATTCTACTCGCCTAACTGATCTGGTATGTTCTGCATTTTTTTTTTTAAAGACAGGTGTTCATTTTTTTTTTCAGACAGATTAAATTTGGCCTTATCTTCACTTTACATTAAGTGAGATGGAGTTCAATCAAAGTCAGTTTTATGTAAAAAAATGTTTGCAATACATTACTAAATTGACAGCACAAAATGTTTCTCTTAAAGATATTTAAGACAGCAAATTATTCAGAAATACCTTATATTTCTTTCATGTTACTCAAACTGAAACTTTTACTGTTTCTTCGTTACGGTATGATTTACAATAAATCGAACCCAATAAGTACCCATATTTCTATCCAAACATTAGAACAGGGTTTCTCAAACTTATGGCTCCACGTACCCCTGTTAAAGTTTCTAGATGACAGCGAACCCCTACTATCCATAATAGAAAATAATAAAGTTGGCTGTTGGAGAAACTAAGGTTTTTTTTATTTCAAACATCATCATCATGATATAGTATATTTTTCACTTCTCATACTCTTAAAATGTTACTTTAGTCTCTGCACATCGGGACTAAAACTCCTCATTAATCTCTAGGGATTAAAGTATTTTTTAAATTTGCTTTAGAAACCCCTAAACAGCCAATAACGGTGTTTGTTAATGGAGGATTATCGCCATTTTCAAGTATTGTGTATAGACAATTTTAGGTAGCGGAAATAACCTCAAAATGACAACTGTGCAAAAATATTTAAGAAAATACGATTTAATTTCGTGAAATACAATGAATGATTACGAATATGAATCTACTTACTTTTTTAAAAGTTGTAATTTTGTACAGAACGTCGTTTTTTCCTCGCATTACAAGTGAAAAGTAGAGTGTTTAACGCGAGACAACCATAATGACACTCGAACTATACCCACCCTGCTCGGGAGGCTAAACATCTCGTGTCACTATGGGTTTGTAGCGACACAGTTGTATAGCTACCCATATAGCGATATCGTTATAGGTTAGCTATACCGACGGGCTCGCCAGTAGTCTCTCGCCCATAGGACTGTGTACTCGTCCTTTTGGGAATAAATAATACTTAACAGTATTCTTGGTTTGTACTCAGTGACTCTCCCCAAATTGATATACCTCAAAGTACACTAAAGGTTGTTTTAGTCCCTTGTGGATCTACTAATTTATATCAATAAAAAGTAACAAATACTGCAGGTAAGAAACATCTTGAGAAACATCTTGCCAATCTTGCAGCCACCATTGAGCCGAGTTTAGACTTGCAAGAATAATCGTACAAGTTGCATTACATTGCGGCGCTCGATTGCCCACTACAAACTCGTTGGCTTTACGGCCCCGCAATGTAATGTAACTTGCACAATTTTCCTTGCAAATCTAAGCCCGGCTTTAGGTACGTAAATCTTGTCGCGAACCCCAGTGGTTCTCGTACCCCACTTTGAGAAACCCTGCATTAGAGCAAATCGCAATCCAATATCATCGATTGATCACAAAGTTCAAAGTAAAACCCACAAAGGTTCATCAGAAGTACCGGAAGTCAGTCAGACTGCAGCCGGAAGCGCCGCCATCTTGCGGAAGCTATGCTGCTTAATGAGCTCCTACAATGTATACTTAAAACAGGGATTGTTCATCATCATCATCATCATCTCAGCCTATTGTGTGTTACCGGCAGCCAAGCTTTTTTTAATGGGGGTTAAAGTAACGTTTTTCTGTAGTTTAACCATGATATTAATTTAATTATTTAACTAAAATTCAGACTTTGTTAACTTTCAAACAAAATTATATTTGCCAGCAATGTACAGCAAATTAAATTCACAAGTAATATGATTGGTTTTTTGGAGTCTTTTTGTATTTTTTATTTCAACTCCAAATTTGTTACTTTTACGGGTATCCCGTGAAACCATATCGAAAATACAAACTGAGACATGGATGCGCAGAAAAACCAGAAAAAGAGACCAGCGCTGGGAATCGAACCCAGGTCCTCAGCAATCCGTGCTGCGTGCTATAACCCCTACACCACCGCTGGACTCCGGAGTCCAGAGGTGGTGTTGGTGTCTTTGGGCGGTGGTGATCTCTTACCATCAGGAGACCCACTTGCTCGTTTGCCATCCAGTTGAATAAAAAAAAGAAAGAAAAAGTCGTGATGCCGTCAGTCCACCTGGTGGGAGGCCTGCCAACGCTTCGTCTTCCGGTTCGTGGTCGCCACTCGAGGACTTTACTTCCCCAACTTTTTCTTGGGGAAGAAAAATCATTACATAACCCCCGATAAACCATAATAGTTATTTATGTGGCTGGTGCATAATGAGAGGCATTAAAGTACGAGTGTGGTTTTATGAAACGAGCCGAAGGCGAGTTTCATAATAAGATCACACGAGTGTTTTAATGCCTAATTATGTATAGCCGCATACATAACTTTATCTACATGCATATCATAAGTTTTCTATAATATGTTCAGATATGGCCTGTATTTTGACTTTGACTTTGACTTTGACTGACTTTGAATAATAATTATGACATGCATGTAGATAAAAATAATTAAAATATAAGAAACATTCTTATGTATTTATGATTGAAGGTTTAATGGGAACACATAGGTATCGTTTTTATTTTGAGCTGGAGATACTTCTGCCTCCACTGCAAAAGGTTCCACAACACAAACTGTGTGCCCAGCAAAAGTTTTAGTCTGCTTAAAGCTCGAGCTAGTAGTCAAACGATCAAAGGGCGATAAAGTTTTGTTTATTTAATGTGGAAATAACAGCGTGTGAAAAGCTCTAGGTGTTTCCTGGGACTTCGTCTGACCCGTAGGAACTTTTGTACCTACAACTACAAAGACAAATAGTTTCTTTCCATAATATTAATAACATAATTTTTATATATTTACTGTCAACCCCTTGACTTTGTGTGTGTTCTTACAGTGTGGAGGTGGAGGAACTGCATGAACACGCATATTTTGCATAAGCTTAGCTATCGTAAGGTCGCGAGTGAGCAAGGAAATTCTTTTAGTTCATTGATTATATGTATACTGTAAAATTATACCAAATGCTGTTATGGCCAGTGAAAATATATCTAAAGTTGTTATAGCGATCACACGCGAGAATCACATCCACCACCATCCCAGCCTATATACGTCCCACTGCAGGGCACAGGCCTCCCCTCAGAATGAGAGGGCTTGGGCCATAGTTCCCACGCGGGCCCAGTGCGGATTGGGAACTTCACACACACCATTGAATTGCTTCGCAGGTTTGTGCAGGTTTCCTCACGATGTTTTCCTTCACCGCAAAGCTCGTGGTAAATTTCAAATGTAACTCCGCACATGAATTTCGAAAAACTCAGAGGTGCGAGCCGGGGTTTGAACCCACGACCCTCTGCTTGAGAGGCGATGGGTCAAACCACTAGGCCACCACGGCTTAACCACATAACACAATCACATAACTGAGTGGATTTCGTGGCGCCAAAGGCCTCTGAGCCTTTAACATCTTGTGACACACTTCACATCGTCTCATTGCCCCGCAGTAATTAATTTAAATAATTAGCAACTCAAGTGCTCGAGCCGGAAGCCGGGAGCGCCGCCATTTCGTGGCACCAAGATGGCGGATATTAATGGCGGTTTCTCTGGCAATTGGGCTCAGTGTTGCCTGTTTAGAGAGTTACTGCTGCCAGTGCCGGATTAAGACTATCTGATGCCCTAAGTAATACACGCCTGTTCTTTTTAGGGTTCCGGAGCCGAAATGGCAAAAACGGAACCCTTATAGTTTCGCCATGTCTGTCTGTCTGTCTGTCTGTCCGCGGCTTTGCTCAGGGACTATCAATGCTAGAAAGCTGTAATTTTGCACGGATATATTAGTAAACTATGCCGACAAAATGGTACAATTAAAAATTCAAAAATACGAAATCCTTAGAAAAATATTACTTAATTTTTCCGTAATGGCTACGGAACCCTATTTTGGGCGTGTCCGACACGCTCTTGGCTGTTTTTGATCTTGGTAACTCTAGCCAGACTTGCCAGTGAAAAAAGCGACCTTTGAAAACACTCACAACACCATTAGTCCCATTGTACGCCATCTTGTTTCGAGGGCACAAAATGGCGGATCTGGGATCAAGGCTTTGTTTTTTGATGCCCGTTTTACTGGGTTTTGATGCTTTTAAAAGCTTAAAGGATTGACTTTAAGAGTGTTTATTTAGCGTAAAGCCAAAGGAATTGGATTGGGCGAAGTTTTAGAGGAGTAATTGGGAGGCGAGAGAAAAATAATGCAAAAGTTTGTGTCTGTTTGTTTGTATGTTTGCTTGTTTGTTACCTCATCACGTCTAAACCGCTGAACCGATTTAGATGAAATTCAGTACACAGATAGTTTGTGTCCCGGAGAAGGACTTAAGATAGTTTTTATCCGGGAAAATTGCATAGTTCCCGCGGGGTGGTAATACGGACGGAGTCGCGGGTAACAGGCCAGTTTAAAAGTATACACGAGTAGCATCGTTTTAAAATGAATCCTGAATATTTCTCCAGGTGTTTAGAATTGCAAAACTATCTGTTCACAATTTTACACAAGGTTGGTACCTACGGCTAAACGTACCCACTTATATATTCCATACTATGTTTGTCCGTCTTTCACGTCGAAACGGAGCGACGGATCAACGTGATTTTTGGCATAGAGATAGTTTATGGGCTAGGTACTTTTTATCCCGGAAAAATGCAGTTCCCGAGGGAACAGTGCGCGATAACCGAATTTCACGCGGGCGGAGCCGCGGGAAAAACCTAGTACGTACATAAATACCTACATTAGTACCTGAATTATATAATTGCTTGAATAATTGCCTGAATTATATAATTGCTTGATATAAAACAGGCATATGCCTTTTTTATATCAAGCATCTTATAATTACTTCTTTTGTCATCTGCTTTAACTAAAAACAAACTTTGAATGTTAACAAATTATAAGAAATCAAGATTTATAATTTAAAGAAAAAAAAATCGGCCTTTGCATTTGAAAACAATTAAAATAATATTAAGTCAATACATACCTACTTATTACTCTTTAGTTACTAAGCCATGTCTTTGCCATGTTTTGAAGAATAAAGATGACTTATATCTATCTATGTTAAATACATATTTTTCCGTCCAAGAAAATAATTGGAACAAATACTAGTAGATAACCCGCAAAATGATTAATTCCAAATGCTTTTGAACAATTATACGTTAAATTCTCATACATTTTTAATACAGTGGATATTGTAATTGATTGTACTCCATGGACAAAGAGGAACCGGGAGTACTAAGGACATTTTGGAGCGGGCTTGGACCCTATTTCTACGACGTAGAGGGAACTAGAAGGAAGAAAGCATTTGAGAAAAAAAACGAATGCAAACTTACACTATAGGTAAATTTATAACGATTTTAAGTAAAATTATCCAACCAGCCCACACATTTTTATTTATTAGTGCAATCATCAATCATCAAAAACCTTTTTTTTTTTATTATACCTATTTAAGCCGTGGTGGCCTAGTGGTTTGACCTATCGCCTCTCAAGCAGAGGGTCGTGGGTTCAAACCCCGGCTCGCACCTCTGAGTTTTCGAAATTCATGTGCGGAATTACATTTGAAATTTACCACGAGCTTTGCGGTGAAGGAAAACATCGTGAGGAAACCTGCACAAACCTGCGAAGCAATTCAATGGCCCGCGTGGGAACTATGGCCCAAGCCCTCTTGTTCTGAGAGGAGGCCTGTGCCCAGCAGTGGGACGTATATAGGCTGGGATGATTAATTTAAGACCAAGTCATTTATGCCAATAATTAGTTTCTTCGATTCTGACAGAATGCCTTCTCCATTCATTTGTGCTCGCCGCAGGGTTGGTGCCCAATTTGAGAACTCTTCAATTATTCACTTGTAATACAGCGCGTCGTTTTTGCCAGCCCTAGGGCGATGAGTTAGTGTGGACATACCTAAGTCTCGTACTAATTTAAATATCTCCCACTAATTATTATAAATGCAAAAGTTTGCAAGTCTGTTTGTTTGTTACCTTTTCTCGTCTTAACCGGTGAACCGATTTAGATGAAAGTCATTTCACAGATAGTTTGAGCCCCGGGAAAGGATATAGGATAATTTTATCCCGGAAAATTGAATAGTTCCCGCGGGATACCGATAAAGGAGTCGCGGGCAACCGTCTATAAATATAAATACCTACTAAAGTTTGGTAATGTGTGCGTGTTAGCTACTCCTTCCCGCTGAAACGGCTGGTTGAATTGGAACGGAATTTGGTCTGTAGATAGCTACACCTTTGGAATAACACATAGGGTACTTTTTATCCCAATGTTCCCACGGGATTCTTGTCAAATCCCTAAAATTCAATCGCTGCCTAAGAGACATGAAATTTAACGTGGTTTTTTACGCAACGTTAATGAAGACCACGATGTATCTTTTTGGAATTCCCGCGGGAATTTTGCGGATTCGTGGCATTTCAATCAAATTACCGGGATGATTAGATTAGATTAGATCAGATTATTTATTCGTTCAGTATAGAATTACATCATAGTTACGAGAATCATGTCAAAGTTACGAGAATTTATACTGAAGTTGTCAAGAATACACAAAAGATTAAATTGGAAAACAATTGAATGTCACGAAATGTTAAAATTGAATAAAATAATAATAAAAAACAATTAAAATTCTAAACAGGTTCTCATAAAATAAAATTAAAATTACAATAATGTCAGGGGATCGTCCAATTAAAATTCATAAAATAATTTGAAAAATAAAAATGGCAAGTAAAAACTGAAAATAATAATCAATATTGAAAATAGTCAGAAGTCAAAAACAAAAATAAAAATGTAAAATAACAATGAAATGTTAAAAACTAAAACTTCATCCCATCATCATCCCAGCCTATATACGTCCCACTGCAGGGCACAGGCCTCCCCTCAGAATGAGAGGGCTAAAACTAAAACTTAATATCTGCAAATTCATTAACAGAGTATAGCGGTTTATCCAACAAAAGTTTTCAAAGTTTCTTAGTTGATATTAAATATAATGACCCGGATAACTCACGTCTTAAATCGAGTTTAGCTCGACATAGTGCTCGGGATAGTGGTTGGACGGTACCTCCGAGTTGGAAAACGGTGTTAAATACTCGTGCTGCGTCATCGGTGTGTGTGAACGTACCTTTACAGAGCGATGTTGTTAGTGTTGTGTGCTACCCTACATTTGACAGTTGTAATGATGATGAAAACGCGGGTAGTTGTGTGCCGGTGTCAGTTTCGTCGGGTAGTCGCGCGAGCAGAGCGGCGGCGTGTTGCAGCAGCCGCTGAGTCGCGTTGCTCCGAAGACGAAGGGCTACGGATTAGCCCGAAACATGTCGAGCTAAACTCGATTTAAGACGTGAGTTATCCGGGTCATTATATTTAATATGAGTGAATCTCACGGTAGTTTCATGTTCAAAATTTCTTAGTTGATGTTCAAATGACTGAGTATTCATGAATAAAATACCTAACTATCAATTTGTACTTAACTCTTACTGCGCGAGTCCGACTAGCTTTTGGCCTGTACGTGCGGGTCAAATCTTGCAACTTGAATTTGACCCACTTTCAGTGGTCGGATTGACTTGAAATTTGGCGTACTTATGTAAATCTATTGACAATACAATAATGTGGTGACATCCTTGTAGTCCGGCCAGGATCGTCTCCGTAGGACGGAGCTTCTCAATGTTTAAAGGCATCGACTTGAAATTTGGTACGGAAATGTAGTTTAGATGACAATGAGAGTAAAGCCTACAAAAAATACAGTCAGCAAAAAAAAGCTTGTATTAAAAATTACATGTTTAACATATATATCTTTTTCATATTAGTAGGTATAATATTCTGTGCGAAATCCTTTCGAGCTTTTCTTTGTATCTTAAATCAACTGACAACAAAACAATGTGAAAGTAACACAACATAGCCTTAACATTTCGTAGGTATCAGATGGAGCCTAGGCACGCTATGAGTCAGCGTTGCTTACGAGCTATGTGACAGACATACTTACATATAGATAGACGATTAACGATATATTTAATGGATAAACGCTGCACAAGAGATTCGATTAAGTTTTCATTTTGGCGCTATTCATCATCATCATCATCCCAGCCTTTACGTCCCACTGCTGGGCACAGGCCTCCTCTCAGAACAAGAGGGCTTGGGCCATAGTTCCCACGCGGGCCCAGTGCGATTTGGGAACTTCACACGCACCATTGAATTGCTTCGCAGGTTTGTGCAGGTTTCCTCACGATGTTTTCCTTCACCGCAAAGCTCGTGGTAAATATCAAATGTAATTCCGCACGTGAATTTCGAAAAACTCAGAGGTGCGAGCCGGGGTTTGAACCCACGACCCTCTGCTTGAGAGGCGATAGGTCAAACCACTAGGCCACCACGGCCTTTCGTATTTGTCATGCTAGCTAGATGCTACTTCAGCAAGCCTCAGTACCCATCAACACAGCGTAGGGGAAGGTCGCATCGAGGGATTAATAACCGATATAGAGTGGTTAACACCTATGTGTAAACAAAAGTCAGAAACCACTGAACCGATTTTGAAAAAAATTTGGTATAGAGATAGTTTAAACCCCAAGAATCAACATAGGATACCTTGTATTCCGGTAGAGGGCGCCACCGCGCGATAACCTAGATCCGCGCAGACGAAGTAACTAAATGTAAACAAAACAGCGTCAATTGGCGTCTTAAATATTAAAATTCCCCCATTAAACTACCGAAACATTCACATTTCTGTATTCATTTTTGTTTGTTTGCATTTGTTTATTTCTGTATTGAAATACACTACTTAGAGGCTGTTTCACCATCCATTGATTAGTGTTAACTGACGGTTAAATGTGATGCCGTCTCCGTAATATTCGAACAAAACAAATAGAGACGGCATCACATTTAACCGTCAGTTAACACTAATCAGTGGATGGTGAAACAGCCTCTTAGTCTAGTTTATATTACAACCTAAGTAAAATGTTTAAAATCCTTGATTGTACCAAATCTGGCAGCTGAAGTTTGTTTACATTTAGTTAAATAGGTACCTATCCAAACCAAGTATAGTTCTCTACCTATATAATTTGATCTTGGTGGCTATAACATCTCGGTGTAAAGTACTCTATTTATTTGATAACAAAGAAGTCACTTGTAAATACAATAATTCATAGACGCGTCGGCAGCATTCGGTATATAGTTAGTAGTCGTGTTTGTCGAATTTTCATAATGGGAACGGAATTGAACGGAGTATCTATACAGCCAGCAGCAGAAACGAATGAGCTTTTGTGGTGCTCAAAATAATCCAAACACTCTCTTATTACCTTGGCAATAGAGTCGGGAGTCATTTTGAGCGCCGTGACCATTCGTCCACTTCTGCTGACTGTACTTTAGTAGCCCACCTCAGAAGGAACAAAGGAAACTCTTATAGGATAATTTTGTTTTCCGTCTCTGTCTTTAACGTCTGTTTGTCTTTGTTGTTGTTGTTTCTTTAAAAAAATATGGCTCTGTCCATTCGAGGACAATTTTGCCAGTGTCTAGTAGTTTTTGCCGTTGTACGGTAAAAAAAATCTAGAAAACGAAATATGAGAGGTAATGGTGGATGAACGATGACCCTGTTTGTCTTTAAAAAATGACGGAATTTTCAACTTGTTAAAGTTATAAAACATTTTTTTTTTTTTTACTTTTACAAAAATAAAGGCCATTCCACACTAATCCAACGCACGGCGGCTGCGTTAAAGTTTAATATTTAATTACTTACTTGCCGGATCGCGTGCCAGCGCGCCCTTGCGAAGTACTCGGTATTTTGAGGAACAGGTACAGAAGTCTCGCGTACATACTTGCTTGGTATTTTTCTGTACGAAAATGACATCCATACTAATATTATAATTCGAAAGTGTGTGTGTTTGTATGTATGTTTGTCCGTCTTTCACGTCGAAACGGAGCGACGGATGGACGTGATTTTGGCATAGAGATAGTTTATGGCCCAGAGAGTGACATAGTTTACTTTTTATTCCGGAAAAATGCACAGTTCCCGAGGAATCAGCGAAACAACCGACTTCCACGCGGGTGAAGCCGCGAGAAAAAGCTAGTGATTTTATAATTTCATATGCAAATGTAAATCATTTCTAGAAATATTAAATTTCAATGAACAAACGTTATGTTCAGCTAAATATCTGTATTTTTTTTAAATCTTTACTTTTTGTGGATTTTCGGATTTACATCGTTTTTTTAGTTTTAATTATACAAAAAAGAGATCTGTAACAGAGCTCTTTGCGATCTACTTACATGAACAATTTTAATAGTCTGTCTGTCAATGCCAGTAGTTAACCATTTAAAATGATCTCACGCTGCGTACATTTTGCTTAGAAGAGAGTCCACTAATAATGGATAGTAAATCATAGAGGCTACAAATCTTTATGGAACCCTTGGTGTACGAATCCGACTCGTTCTTTGCCTTACAATATATACCTTACAAAATACTTTAAGTATTTTCGCCCTAGTATTTTTTTATCAACAGACCTCATACCTTTCCAAAGTTACAATAATATATTATTATGTATATAACACCTATTACTTAGTTTCGGTTCCAAGTCGGCTATTATAATGGTATTAGCGATTCTCAAATCGATTACCCATAAAACTGGCGCACCTCTATCGATCGAACGTTAAACACTACTAAAAATAAGTTTTAAATTAAAATGTGGCCAAGTGCGAGTCGGGCTCGCGCACGAAGGGTTTCGTACATAATCTACCATTATCTATACAACATTAGACATTAGCAAAAAAACACGTTTGCTGTATGGGCCTGACATGAGCTTCTATGTGTGTGTAGATTTAAAACAGGGTCGGTATTTCCATGTCGGTATTATTCGAGCCGGTAAAGAGTGTCCTGTCAAAACCATAGAATCAAAGACACATAAAATCTTTTTTAATGTTTTTTATTCTCGACTATGGAACAACCCGTAACCGACCGGACTCTCGTAATTTGGCGGTAAAGAAAACTCTTTCATTTTTAAAATTTATTGGTGCTACTTAAAAATCTGATATTTTTTCTGTTAATTAGAAAGATTATTCATATCGAGCGTTTCTAAAATTTTCATCTATTCCCCATTGGCTGGCTGTTTGGTGAATTTTCGGTCTTATATATATATCACGGGACAATTCACACCAATTGACCTAGTCCCAAAGTAAGCTTAGCAAAGCTTGTGTTATGGGTACTAAGCAACGGATACATATAATTATATAGATAGTTACATACTTAAATACATATTAAACACCCAAGACCCGAGAACAAACATTCGTATTTTTCATACAAATATCTGCCCCGACACGGGAATGGAACCCGGGACCTCAAGCTTCGTAGTCAGGTTCTCTAACCACTAGGCCATCTGGTCGTCCAAGCCCTTGGATGAAATGAAAAGTAAAAAACCTGCACAATAATAAACACTTCCCGGACATGTCCGGGAAGTAATGCCACTTTTTTAATTTTAACGCATATAACGATGGACTTCCCGGTCGATTTTTCCAACATTAATGAGAACATTTCCGAGCAAGTTGGAGTTTTTTTTTTTTCAAAATATATATTTTTTTTTAAATTTCCAGAGACCTGAGCCGCAATGAGCTGACGGCCATCAGCCGACGCACCTTCCGAGGACTGTCTGCCCTCAAGTCTCTCCACCTCGACGGCAACCAGCTGAAATGCATCGACGAAAAGGCCCTGGAGAACCTGAAGAGCTTGGAAGTGCTGTGAGTTTATCTACATTTACTTTCCTACTATCTTTTGCCCGCGGCTTCGCCCGCGTGGTATTCGGTTATCGCGCGCTGTTCCCTCGGGAACTGTGCATTTTCCGGGATAAAAAGTAACCTATGTCACTCTCTGGCCCATAAACTATCTCTATGCCAAAAATCACGTCGATCCGTCGCTCCGTTTCGACGTGAAAGACGGACAAACACACGCACTTTCGCATTTATAACTGCGTCAACCACATGGCATATGCTGAGCTGAGTCCTTTTGGCATCACACTACAGCACAATCTCTCTAATTTTTCTCTCTTCTCCTATTTATGTTTTTACTGTGTTTTTGTTGTGATGTAGTGTGTTTTTGTTGTCAATGTTGTGAGTTGTTTGTGTCGGGTATATCTAGCGCCATCTTGTAGCGAATAGACAAAGTACGACGTCAACTACTATTGGTTCATGACAAAACGCATCCTCGCACACCTCACCCAGCACTAGCGCCATCTAGTATGGGATAGATGAACTACTAAGTTATTGAGGAGCTAGTGCTGGTAGCTTCTAAGTCATAACTGTACACAAGGTGCATTTCCATCGGAGATGTGCGAGGGTGTGTTGCGAAATGTGTTTGTCATGAACCAATAGGAACGCTTCATTTATCTATCCTCGCTCCGTCGAGCTGCAGGGCTACTACGAAACTCGAAGTTCGTGTCGTGCGGTCCCTCTCGCTCTCGTATTAAATAGTACAAGTGTCAGAGGGAAACTTCGAGTTTCGTAGTAGCCCTGCTGTTTCCTCTAGAGCTGCACTGAGCGAGGATAGGCATATAAAGCGTCTTCTTGTGTGTGTGTGTGTGTGTGTGTTTGTGTGTGTGTAACTCTTAATTTAAATTCAACTGAAGGAACTGGCGGGTTAGATGAGGAAAGCCGCGGGTAAAACTACTCTCATAATCCTTTAATCTTATCTGTCTACGAAGACATGTTCCAGACTACATAGCTACATATTTTGTCCATGTATGGCACCGCTACTGCTTCTATTAAAGAAGATATTATCGTGGTTAAGTGATCTAAGTATGTTTTTAAGATAGAGATACTCACGACTGTAATAGACGAAGTTATTTCCAAGACGAACTGAGAAAATGAATAATTTTGCCAAAACAACTATACTTGGTTTGGATAGGTAGTTAACTATATGTAAACAAACTTCAGCTGTCAGATTTGGTACATTCAAGGATTTTAAACATTTTACTTATCTATCATTGTAATACAAACTGGACTAGTGTGTTTTAATACAGAAATGTAAATGTTTAGATAGTTTAATGGGGGAATTTAAATATTTCAAAAATCAAAAAAATCAAAATCATTTATTCAGTAAATAGGCCGCAATGGGCTCTTTTACACGTCATTTTTTAAAACTACCAGCGCTTTCGGAAAGACCATCATTGCCAAGAAGAATGCGCCGCAAGAAACTTGGCAGAAAGTCATTTTTTCAACATAAAATAATTACAAATAAAATACTTAAAAACTACAGTATACAATGAAATTAAAGAAATAAAAAAAAATAATAATAATAATACAGGGATGTATGGGTCCCTTAGTTACAAACTAAACTCAACTATAATCTACGTTCAGTGGAAGTGTAGACTGCTTCCACCGTCATAAAAAAATAAATAATTTATAATAATTAATAATTTAATTCTGAAATTTACATTTCAGGTCAAGTAACCATTACTTTTGGATTCCGAAGGCAAGCTCAACGTCTGCCGCCCCCCAAAGTTAGCTCACACAAACTCATGTCATGCTCTGAAGCAGAGCGGTACCGAGGGCATGGTATTTGCTTCCGTTCCCATAAGCTCCTATGCACTATTTTAAGACACCTATGAGGGCTATCGTTTTAATTTGTCTCTAGATGGCGCCTCTGTTGCGTGAGGTTTTAAAGTGTGGCTTTCAGAGTCTGTT